>NW_026698654.1:0-123147 GCF_030435755.1 Ochotona princeps
TGGGTTGCTTTTCTTACTTTGTTGATTGTTTGCTTTGCTGTATAGAAGCGTCTTAGTTTTATGTAGTCCCAATTGTTTACTTTGGTCTTATCTGATTGCTATTGCTTTTGGTGTTCTTTTTAGGAAGTCAGAGCCTACACCTAAATCTTGCAGGGTGTTTCCAACATTTTCTTCCAAAGGTTTGAAGATTTCTGGATGTAGGTTTAGATCTTTTATCCATTTAGATTTGATCTTAGTGTATGGTGAAAGATATGGGTCTATCTTCTTGTTTCTGCAGGCTATCAACCAGTGGTCCCAACAGCATTTATTGAACAGACCTTCCCATTTGCCTGGATTGCCATCTGTGGTTTTTTTTTGTGTGTTTTTTTTTTTTTTTTTTGGTCAAAGATGATTTGGCTGTATCTGCGTGTGCTCTCTTCTGTTGCTTCTATTCTACTCAATTGTTCCTCCTCTCTATCTTTGTGCCAGTACCAGGCTGTTTTGATGATGCTTAGTATGTCCAGAGGTCTGGAATTGTGATTCCCCCTGTTAACTTCCAGTTCTTCAGGATGGTTCTAGCTATTTGTGGCTTTTGTGTTTCCAGATGAACCTTCGTATCATTTTTTTCCAGTTATATGCAAAAAGTTTTGGGTAATTTGATTGAGATTGTGTTGAATGAATATATTGCTTTTGGTAGTATGGACATTTTCATGATATTGATTTTACCTATCCAGGAGCATGATATGTTTCTCCATCTTTTGAGGTCTTCTTCAATTTCTTTTTTAAGTCTTTTCTAGATTTCTTCAAAGAGGTCTCCTACATTTTTGGTTAGGTTTTTTCCTAGATACTTCATTTCCTTCTCTGCTATTTTGAACGGTACCCTGCTGGTTAGATCCTTTTCCATCTTGGGGCTGTTTGCATACACTATGGCTGTTGACTTTTGTTCATTTATTTTGTACCCTGCCACTCTACTAAACTCTCGTATAAGTTCTAGGAGTGTCTGTATTGAGTCTCTTGGTTCTTCTATGTAAAGGATCTTATCATCTGTGAATAGTGAAAGTCTGGCCTCTTCATTTCCCATTTGAATTCCTTTGATTTTTTTTTCTTGTCTTACAGCCTCTGCTAGTACCTCTAGTACTATATTGAATAGCAGTGATGATAGCCAACATCCTTGTCTTGTTGTAGATCTCAGTGGAAAGGGTTCCAGCTTTTCTCCATTCAGTATGATGCTGGCATTGGGTTTTTCATATATTGCCTTGATTATGCTGTGGGTTATTCCTTCTATGCCTACCTTGGTTAGGGTTTTTAGCATGAAGTGGTGTTGGATTTTGCCAAAAGGTTTTGCTGTGTCTGTTGATGCTATTATATGATTTTTGTTCTTCAGGATTTGGAAATGGTGTATTATATTTATGGATTTCCAAATGTTGAACCATCCCTGAATTCCAGGGATGAATCCTACTTGATCTGGAGGAGTGCTTTTTTGAATTCTATTGGCTAGGATTTTGTTGAGAATCTTCGCATCAATGTACATCAAGGAGATCAGTCTGTAGTTTTCCTTCTCTGTTAATTCTGTATCTAGATTTGGGATTAAGGTGATATTGGCGTCATAGAATGAGTTTGGGAGGGTTGCATCATTTTCTATTGTTTTGAAGAGTTTGTAGATGATCACAGTTAGCTCTGCTTGAAATATTTTGTAGCATTCTGCATTGAAATTGTCTGGACCGGTGCTTGGGCTTTTGTTGTTGGACGATCTTTAATCAGTAAATCAATCTCTGCCTCAGTTATGGGTTTGTTCAGGAAGTATTGAATTTCATTCTCAAATAGAAATGAGTTCTTTGCTGGGTACATTATTCTTGGTTGACAGTTTTTTTTTGTTGTTGTTGTTTCAGAGTTTGAAAGATCTTACTCCATTCTCTCCTTGTCTGGAAGGTTTCTTCTGAGAAGTCAACAGTGATTGTGATTGGTTTTCCTCTAAATGTAATCTTGTCTCTGCTTCGTACTTGTCTCAGAATTCTTTCTTTGTATTCACTGGAGTGGAGCTTGATCACCATATGTCTGGATGAGGATTTCTTTGGGTATTATCTGTTGGGGGTTCTCTGCCCTTCCTGGATTTGGGCTGTAATCATGTTCCAAGTGTTTTTGAAGTTCTGCTGTGTAATTTTGCAGAGCACCATTTGCACGCCTGTCTCTCTTTCTACTCCTTCAGAAAGGCATATAATTCTGATATTTGATTTTCTGAGATTGTCTTTCATTTCCTGCATGGCCTTGTTGGATTTGTTCAGACTTACCTCTCAGCTGTTTAATGAGCTGGGCACCTTCATCTGATTGTCTTTAGATTCAGAGATTCTATCTTCTGGTATATTTATTCTGTTGGTTAAGCTCTCAACTTTGTGCTTTAAGTCAAGGATTTTGCTTTTGACTTGATGTATTTCTGTGACTATGTGGTTCTTGAATTCCTTGAAGTCTTCCCAGTGCTTTTCACTGTCTCTGATGAATTTTATAATTATTTTTAAAATTCCTTGTCTGGTAGTGTTTCAATGTCTTCATCTTGCAATTCCAAAATTGATATTGGCTTTTGGTCATTTTGTGGGGGGAGTTCTGGTTCTCTCATCTGAATCATTACTTCTTCTGATACCTCTCTCAATTGCATTGTTTTTTCTTGTTGTTTTGGGGAATTTATTCTCTGACTTGCTTGTCCACAGTTTCTGATCTCAGTGCAGTAGCCTGGATTAGGTGTGGTCCTGCTACTGCTATTTGGTGGGCAGTCTAAAGAGCATTTCTTGGAGTTCTATTGAGGACGTCTTGTGGGGGTGGGGGTTGGGTAGCTTTGTTTACCCCCTGGATGCATATAGCCCTCTGTAGCCGGGTTTCCTAATGCTGTGTTAGCTATGGCATTGTCTTGTGTGCTTGTTCAGGGGTGCAGTGCAGGAGCAACACTTTGTAGCCTTGGGACTTCGTGTCTCTGCTCTAGACAGATTTGGAAGACACTCAGCACATCTCAGTCCTGCAAGTGAGCATGTCTCAGGCCTTGGGTGGGTGCAGGTTTGAGGCATACTCCTCGTGACCCCTGTGCTCTTGTGCACTACTTCCACCTGGCCTCTTGGCACCCTCGTAGTTTGGCTTGGTTCTTGTCGCCACCAAGGGTTTTGTCTCTAGTTGTCAGCATCAGGCCGCCAAAGGCTCTACTTATAGGCCTCGGAACCATGGCCCTTTTAAGGCCTCCAGCCCCACCCCCTCTGCTGGGGTTTCCTTCCCCTGGTGGCCCGCTGCCATGCAAAATCAAAGCATGCTCCACCAGTCCCCTATGCTCAGAGAGGCCCTAGGCGCCCCCACGTTGCTGGAATCAGCACCAGCATGACCAAGGAGTTACCAGGCATGTTCTGCCCAGCCCCTGTGCTGACGGGAACCTCAGGCGCTCACGCAGCTTTGGTCACTGGAAATTCTGCCCGGGGGGATGTGGCACTGAACAGGATTAGGATCCCTGGGGCACTGTCAGGATGTGACATCTGAGGGGCCCTGTAGCACTGCTGCCCCTGCGATGTGGGGACCCTGGGCGCCCCCATGTCGCTGGCACTAGCACCACTATGTAGTTTCCGGGCGTGATCCGCTAGCTGCTGTGTTGACAGGTGCTCATGCAGCTTCAGTCACTGGAAATTCTGCCGGGGGCAGGGGCATCAAGCAACATTGGGCTCCATGTGGCACTCAGGGAGAGTTCTGAGGGCCCCCCCCGGTTAGCTGCCACCCCTGCTTGGTTCGCCCACCACTGGGGTCTCCTGCCCTCTTGCGGACCTCCACTGCAACTGTGGGGATATTCACAAAAGGCAATCCTTCCCACTCTCTCTGTCTCTTCTAGGTCAGCTGAGTCCCCTGCTGGCACTCCCCTTGCCTCGGATTGTGACTCACCACGTTTCAAGCTCCTTGCTAACTTCCCTGCCTTTCTTCTCTGTCTGTTCTTCCGAGTAGTGTGGTTCTTCTTGACAACTTGATATCCAGGAAGCTTTGCGCAGCTTTCCCTGTAGTTCTTTGCTTTGCCGCTCTCTCCTCTGCCACGTTCTGTCCCTCTCTCTCCGTACCTTCCTCTACACCAACCTTCCTTGGTCAGTCATCTTGACTCTCCCCATCTAAATAAACAAATCTTAAGATAAAAAGGAAAGTGACAAGTTCCCAAAGAACGGGACTGAACATGTACTCCCTCGCAGATGTCAGCTTGAGATGTTTTCTGGATTCACCCAGCGCTACCTCATTCCAGGCCTCAGCAAATACTTCCTTGTCCTTAAAACCATTCATCTCAGAAAGGTCTTCTTGCCCAGGCAGAGGAAATGGGCAGAGTTATTCCCATTTGGAACTATACAGATGCTCACATTATCTTCGCAGCCCATGCAAAAAAGGAAGGCAGTCAGCTTGCCACTGGCCCATGGTCACCCTAGAACCTCAATGGGATATCTGTGCCGTGCTACTGTAGTCTGACTTGGGGAACCCGTGGGAGACCAGGGAAACAAACTCACCAGGACTGTCCCTTCACAGGAGGAACGGCCCCAACTATTCCGCAGTATGGAAGGGTAACAACATTAATAAATAGCCTTAGAAATAGTCCCCTTCATGTAAGGTTTGCATTTACTTTTAAGATGAAGGACTGGGTTTTAGACAGTGCTGGCACCAGTGTCCTGAAAGTTGAATCTCCTTTAGGCAATCAAAGTCTTAAGCAGTATATGCATATGTATGCAAGTCTGTGGCCTGGACAAACAGAAAACGAGATAATCCACAGGGCTTAGCCTTCTATATATGCCCATATTTAATATTTACTTTTTTATTGGAAATGCAAATTTACAGAGAGAAGTAGAGAAAGATCTTCTATCTGCTGGTTTATTCCCTAAATGGCCACAATAGCCACAGCCTAGCTGATCAGAAGCAAGGAGCCAGGAGCTTCTTCTGGGTCTCCCACATGGATGCTGAGTATCAAGGCTTTGGGCCATCTTCTACTGCCTTCCCAGGCCTTAAGCAGGGAGTTGGGTGGGAAGTGGAGCAGCTGGGACTTGCATTTGGGATGCATGCCATGTAGGATCCCAAGACAATTGAGCCATTGCGCTGACCCTAAGGTATTTAGCTTTTTTCTCCAAAACACCACAACTGATAACTGCCCTATACTGGAATATTCTCCAAGATAGGACAACAGGTTTTTTGCAATGTGACCAGGCTGACTTCTTATTAAGCTGTTTTGTTTGGTTGGTTTTTTTTGTTGTTGTTGTTGTTAACACTCTGGTTTGGTGGTAGCTTGGTGGTGTAAGGGACATTACAAATTCCCAATTTAGACATTAGAGAATCTCAACCTTAGGACCGGCATGGTGCCACAGTGTGTTAAGAAGCCTCCTATGATGCCTGCATCCCATATGAGCACTAGTTCAAGTCCTGGTTGCTCTACGTTGGATGCAACTCCCTTCTAATGGCCTGGGAAAGCAGCACAGGACGGCCCATGTGCTTGAGCCTCTGTACCCACATGGGAGAAGCAGAAGAAACTCCTGGCTCCTGACTTAACCCTGTTTGTTGCAGCCATCTGGGGAATGATCCAGCAGATGGAGGATCTCTGTCTCTTCCTCTCTCTCTGAGACTGCTTTAAAACAAACAAATTTTTTCAAAAGCAGAGATGGGGGTGGAACTATAACCTGGCTGTAATATGTACATAGCAAAGCAATAGGGTGCAAGACACTTTTTAGGCTAAACGTAAAGATTCAAAAGCACAATTGGCTTGCAAAGGATCACACAAAACCATATGTAGGAAGTGCTATTCAAGAATCCACTTGTTTGACTGATTTTTAGAATTAGAATTAAGTCTCTCCAGGGGGGGTTGCAATTAGATGCCACAGCTGGTTACTAACATGTGAATTCCCTGAGATTTCCACAGCTGGGTGACACCATGGGCTCAGGGACACCAGCATAGGACAATGAAGACTCAGTGGGTATCTCTTGAGTAGGCTCGTGGTTGAAAGGGAAATTTTCCCCTTACATGCTGCTATATTCTTTTACACAAACTTGAGAAAAGTCACTGAGAAAACAGCAAACTAGGTATAATATAATAAATTGTGTTCAGAAAATTTCAAAAATCTCCATGTATGTGGAATAACATAGAAAAAATAAATACTGACAGTTCAAGACATTATTCCTGAGGGCTGGCAATGGCTTTAGTTAAGAGAACTGCCATATTTGCCTAATTTTTTTCATTTTTGCATTGATGAACCTGCTCAGGTAAGTTTGTACTAGTTTTTTTAATATATATATAATTTTCTTTTTTTAAGATTTACTTGTTTTTGTTGGAAAGGTGGATATACAGAGAGGAGGAGAAACAGAGAGGAAGATCTTCCTTCCGGTGGTTCACTCCCCAAGTGAACGCAATGGCTGGAACTGAGCCAATCTGAAGCCAAGAGCCAGGAGCTCTTCTGGGTCTCCCACGAGGGTGCAGAGTCCCAAAGATCTGGGATGTCCTCAACTGCTGTCCCAGGCCACAAGCAGGGAGCTGGATGGGAAGCAGGGCCCCCAGGACTAGAACCAGCACCCATATGGTATCCATGGGTGCACAATGCGAGGACCTTAACCACTGAGCCACCATGCCAGGCCCAAGTTTGTATTAGTCTTGCTAATTAAAAAGTAGGGGATACTTTTTGACAGCATAGAACACATACAAAATTCTCTAATTTTTGAAAGAGGCTTAGTAGAAGGTTAAGAAATACATTGGGTTAAACATTTTTCTTTTCTGCAAATATTTACTGAATGTTAATCTTATGTTATGGACTTCTAAATTAACAGGGAGTGCAGCCTAAAGGGAAACAGAGTGCAAAGGAGGTAGAAACCTAGGTAGAGGGCTCAGTGTTTTCAGTATTGCTGCTAGACTGTGGCATTTCCTTGCCAAAGTTATTTATTTATTTATTCTTCTTTCAGTACTTCAGCCCATCCACCTCCTTCATAATATGCCCATTGAACACAATGCGATTATGCAATGTTTCTCTTGTGAGTTTGTTGTAAGCGCAGTGGTAAATCTCCAGCAATCTCTACACCCCATGAAAGTAAACCTTCTAATGAGTACTCCGACTGGTCACCTTAGAGAATTGCATGTTAAGGCCATTAAAATATTTGTTTAGTGATTTATTCTTCCTGTAGATAAATGTACTGGTTGGTCTATTTTTCACATCACAGTGGACTTTTCTTGTTAATTATTCTCTTTAGCTTAATGGTGCAGTGTACATAACACTATTTTCTCACAGTGACACGTGCAAAAATGACATTCATCAGCGTTTCTAGGCATATTACCATTATTTCTCAAGTATAAAAATAGAGGAAAGTCCTTTACTCTTGCCACAATAGAATCAGAGCCAAAGATGGGGTGCGATTCCTGATATGCAAGTGATTGGACTGTAAGAAAACAAGGCCACCTTATACCCAGCAAATTTTCTCTCCTTCTTTGTCCCCTTCACAGTATACATTGGCTCAATGCTAACTCAAGGTAAATGGTTTGTGACCTATTAAAAAGGAAATGAATGATTCGAGTGAAGAGAATGTTGCATTCCTGGCTAGGAACATGGACACTATGGCTTGAGTATGCTGGTTTATTCTCAAATTTGTTAGATGGTTTTGCTTTTTGGGTGGCATGTCTTCCATCACCAAAATTGCTTCGTGAAGGCAGTGAGTAAGTTAAATCATGTTTCAATGCAACCCATTTTGTATTTTTTCCTAGGGTTCTTTAATGGCTTCTTTTAAATTAATGGATGCATATATAACAGACATCTGGGGACAGTTATCATTAAATTCTCTAGAACTCAATCTACAGAAGGACTCAAATGACCTGTGTGAGAAGGCATATGGGCCAATTTTTCACCAGGGCGAATCATACTGGATTCCCTCACTTTTCCTATGAGGCAATGAAGTCAGCCTCATTCCTCCTTGTGGACAGTGGAGAAAAATATGAAGTTGGAGAAGAGGCTGGCATTTATACAATTGCTAAATCACAAAAATTGGTATCTAGAGAGAATCTGCCAAGTGGAAGTGTGTATAAGCTTTAACATTAATAGTTTCCAAAAATAAAGTGACCTAGCGGCACTTCTTGTTCACCAAATGTGTCTGCCAATTCCTGAGCTCTGAATTGTAGATGGGAACTAAATTTGATTTTGTTCTCTCTCTCCCTCCCACTCTTTCAACTTCATGATTTAATAATATCAAGGCTTTTCAGGTAATTCATCACCGCCCTGTATTAGTCAGGTTTTCATCACTGTAATGAAATATCTGTGGCACCTCACTTTCTAAAGGAAAGAGGCTGATTTTGGCCCAGAGACCAAGATAGAGTGAGGCCCAAACTTTAGTCTCTGTTTGTGGTGCTCTTTGGGCAGGGTGCTGAGTGGCACTTGGCAAAAAAGCAGATGTGTGTATGTGTGGTCTGATAAAATCACCAAGGTTTAATACCAGGAGTTGCTTCAAGCAACCCAACCCAATCCCATCACTGCCCAGAGCTCCACCTCCAGTACCATAATTGGACTGAGTTCGCCCTCTTAGATCCATTGATATAAGGCCTAAGCTCAGCAGGACAGTTTTCAAGACCGCAACAGCCCCAAGGTGGAAACTTCTCAAATGTTTGACAACAGAAGAGTGAATGAGCAAATTATGACACATTCAGCAGGAACATCCCTGTCACCAACAAGAAAGACACACACTATGTTACAGATATATCTCCAAAAAGTCATGCTGGTAAACATATTAAAGACAATATCAGAGGGCCATCTCCATCCCCAGGGGCTGCTGTAGTTTCACAGTAAGGAGCTTCCTTGCCCTACTCCCTTCTGCTGTGGACCCAGGAGTAAGAAAAGAAGTAAAAGCTAAAAGATTATCTCACCCACCCAGCTGTGCACCTTGCCCCTTCCCACCCTAATCAGAGGCCTACATGAGATGCAAGCACTAAAGTATGGAAGTAACAAAATTGAAAAAAAAATTAAAGACGTGAGGGAGTGAGTATCTGGCCTAGTGGTTACACATTGACTGGGGTGCAAGCATCAAATATTTGTGTGCCTGGGATCAAGTCCTGGTCCTGCTTCCTGCTAATGTGCACTCTGGGAGGCAGTGAGTGGCCCATGTGACTGGTTTCTGACACTCATTTGGGAGCCTTAGACTGAGCTCCCAGCTCCCAACTCGGGCCTGTCCAAGCCCTGGCTGCTACAGGTGTTTGAAGAGTGAATCAACAGATCGGAAGTCTCCTCTTTGTCTGCCAGTCTCTTGAGCAAAACATCAAACAAATGAAAAATCAGACTCACTACATCCCTTACCCTGCTGCCAACAACAACAACAACACAAAGTTCTCAGGGCATAATTCCATTTACAGGCAATTTTAGCAAAGGCAAACAAATTCGGATTGGCCTGATCAGGGTGAGGGGAGAAATCTCTCTGCATTTGCTGTGTGGTGAGGCTGACCTTACACTGTAGGCTTGCGTGGGAGAGCTGTCCATGAGGAGACTTTCTGGAGGGGAAACAGTAGGCTCATAATCCTGCTTGGCCTGTGTTTGTCAGGCACTACTTTCTCAAGCAGAAAATGGTTAGAAGCCTGGCCAAGGGATTGGATGGGGGCCATGGTACACATCACACATAATTCCCCCAAGTGTCAACAGCTTAAAGTGACCACTTTTGGGTTTGTATTTACAGAGACTCTGGTGCCCAGTCCTGCCATTTAAGTGCTTTCTTGTTCACTTGTTTTGAATTTATTTTCATTTTACTTGAGAGACAGAGAGTGATAGACGTAGAAGTTCCATTGGATGATTTACTCCCCAAATGCCCACAGTGGCCTATGGATCGTGAGTCAGGAGCCTAGTGACCATGTGTCCAGGAGCCAGCACTTGGGCCACCATATGCTGCCTCATAGCATGCAGTGGCAAGAGGCTGGATGGGGAGTGAAGAAGCCAGGGACCCAGCCACTTAGCTACAAGATGCTGCGTCCCAAGAGGAGACTTGACCACTGTGCTAAATATCCACCTCCCTCCCAGGTTTCTTTTTTTTTTATTACTCAGTTGTTTCTTTTTAAATAAAATTGATTTAAATGGTGAGAAAATTATAGACATGCATTCAAGGATAGTGAGTGTACAGAGAGAGAAAAGTGGAAGAGAGGTGTCTCTATTTTTCTTCTTGCGCTTGTAAGATAGAGAAGGCTCCTTCCTAGTGCTTCACTTCTATGTCTTCAAGTTTAATTTAATTTAATTTAATTGTATTGTATTGTATTGTATTTTTGGAAAGGCGAATTACAGAAAAGAGGAGAGACAGAAAGATTTTCCATCTGCTGGTTAACTCCCCAAGTAGCTACAACAGCCATAGCTGAGCCAATCTGAAGCTCCTCCAAGAGCTTCCTCCGGGACTCCCATGGGTATTCAGTGGCCCAAGGCCCAAGCTGGGACTTGAATTGGTGCCCACATAGGATGCTGGTGCTTGCTGGTGGAGCTACCATGCTGACACCTTGCCTGGCTTTTTATGAACCTGAAAAGGGTTGTGGTTACATGATACTCCCAAATCGGAGGTGTGGTGTACATCCTGGGGTTGGGGTTATTTGAATGAGAGGTAGACAGTATTAATGGGGAATGATACGGCTTCCAATGCATGACTTTAAACTAGGTACCTGCTTGCCCCATTTCATATCTCCCTCAGAGATTTTTGACCTTTATTCTTTTTTAAAAGATTTATTTATTTTTATGGGAAAGGTAGATTTACAGAGATGAGAGACAGAGGGAAAAGATCTTCCATCTACTGGTTTACTCCTCAAATAGCTACAACATTCAAGGCTGAGCCAATCCAAAATCAGGAACCAGGAACTTCTGGATCGCCCATGTGAGTGCAGAGTCCCAAGGCTTTGGGCCATCTTCTGCTGCTTTCTCAGGCTGTAAGAAGGGATCTGAATGGGTAGCGGAGCAACCCACATGGGATGCTGGCTCTTGCAGGTGGAGGACTAGCCAGTTAAAGCAGCCCCTTGACTATTACTATTGAGAGTTGCTGAGAGATGTAGATTCAGCTCATCTTCTGTAGCTACTTCCTGATAATTTGTGGCATAGATCTTGCCATCTCTCCCCATCTCATTTAATGTGTCCGCTTCATGAGCCAGAAATATTCCAGCTGGTGCCAGTGGCTGTGTTTCCTTCATTGTCATCCTCACTCCATCGCTGGCCTATTTATCTTTTGAATGGCACATAAGGACCTCAATTGATTCATTGGAGCAGGCTGACTTGTCAGTTTTGTGCACCTAGGCATGACCCACTCACCTGCTCAGGAGGAGGTGGCACAGTAGGCACTGTGTGCTCTGATGCCAGGAGACACACCCTCTTGCTCTGGTCCTTGATATCATTGATATTATTTTGTCTGAACTAACTGGCTACGAAAGCCCAGGCCTCTTGGTGATGTTAAAGGCCATCGGTGAAGTCTCCCCAAGCCTCCCAAGGTTCTGCCCTCAGGTCCCTGGCTTAGCACAGTGGCATGCTGTCAGTGTGATCACCTAGAAGCCTTTAGGCCCCTGCCTGCTGCTTCCAGACCAGCATGGTGGCATACTGCAGGTGCTATCTGCTTAGGACTAGCCTTGCTAGTCCCAGATCAGCAATGTGGCACACCCTGGCTCCCAGATTTCTAGTATTCTTTTTGGAAACACTGGCACAACCCAATTGTGTTAAAGAGAACTAAAAACCTTTTCTTGTGCTTTTTGTTTGCTGTGTCGTTAAGTTTCGGAAGAAAGATGAAGAGGATGTGTTAGATAGACTGAACTCCTGGGAACTGACGTATAAAACTGAGCAGCCAAAAGCAAAGGGAGCCTCAACAAGTCACACCTGTGCAAACAATTCTTTCAGGGTTTTCTGTGAAAACCTTGGGTGGAGGCAGATGGGAAGAGCAAGGCTTGGTCATCATTGCATAAAACCAACAGACAGAGAGCCAGCACAGACAGGGGCCGGCACCGTGGTACAACAGGCCAAGCCCCCAGTTGTGGTGCCCATGTTCCATATGGGTGCTTGTTCAAGTCCTGGCTGCTCTACTTCTGTTCCAGCTCCCTGCTATAATGCACATGGAAAAACAATGGCAGATAGTCCAAGTGCTTGAACCCCTGCACACACATGAGAGGCCTGTATGAAGTTCCTGGCTTCTGGCTTTGGTCTGCTGGAAAACAGAAGTGATGTGTCTGGGAGACTTGGATCTGTGGAATGAGAACCATGGAGGGTTAAGGACAAGGAGATGAGAAGAGGAACTGTCCCAAGGCAGGTTGTTTTGTGACTTGTGAGCTAACTCTCATCCAGCAGCTCACTCACAAAGAGGCATCCACCTGCTTAATTCCTAGAAGCATTAAACTTCGTGAGATGAAAGTTTCTCAGGAGCAGACAGATCACTGGCAGAATAGTAAGGTGGGCAGAGACCAGGTGGGCATTGGGAACCACTGGGAAAGTCATCTGCAGTTTTGGCCCTGTACCTGCTGACGCATCTACACCTGACTCCTCAGATCCTCTTAGCAGGTGCTTCCTAGGTCCAACGAAAGGGACTTTCTTGCCTGTCCCTGACTCTTTTCTTGTCCTATAGATAGCTAAGTTTCTTGCTCCCAGGGAAATACCCCATTCTGATACTGAAACCCATTCACTCTGTAAGTCTCCAGCCATCACACTAGATAAAAACAGAGCAGGAGTGTTCTGCAGGTGTGCGAGGGAAGGAGCTATCCTCCCAGGCCACAGGAGGACAGGGCCCCAGGAGAGGGGGCCTGCCATGTTAGGCTCTGACCATGCAGCTTCATATCAGAATTCACCCCCTTACCTTCACATAGCAGAAGCTATGTGCAGCTATTTAGATGGTGCATGAAAAAGTATCTTTATTCAGAGAATCTGTTTATGCAGAAGGACCCTGGACCAGCATTGTAAGGCCAGGGTTGCCCTCAGCTCTGGCTTTCACCAGCTCTGCAGCCTCCTGCAATAGTTATGTGTGTGTGTGTGTGTGTGTGTGTGTGTGTGTGTGAGAGAGAGAGAGAGAGAGAGAGACATATCATAGCTCTCTGATCCCTGCTGTCTCATTTTATGCAGGGTGAGGCTTATCCCTGACAGCTCCGAGGATGTCCTCTGATGTTGTAACCTCCTGCTCCTGCTCTGCCATCTTTGATTATTCCTCCACACTCTGTCGGCCTGTAGAGGAAGGATTGGCAGGAAGTGTCAGTGGGAAGGAGCCCATCGTGGGATCACTCAGAAGCATGTAGCCACTGAGGGACCAGGCCTCCAGGCATCCCCAGGCCTCCCATCACCTGTCATTCCAGAATACCCACTTTCCCATGATGCACCTGTATCTCCTTTAGGTCGAGGGAGGAAGGGGTGCCAGAATGACTTCTTCAAGGTTAAACTCTATATGAAGGCAACCATGAACCTCCCACAAAGCTTCCCACACAGTGAACCCCACCCCATTTTTATGTTCTATTAGGACATCACCCCCATGCATGGGGAAGAGCAGCTCTGTCTTGCTCTGTGTCCTTTGCTGATCTCCTCCCTGTGTCTCTCCTCCCAGGCCACTTCCTGACTCACTCATCACGATGTCTCCATATGGAGTGGTCTATGCACACACATGAATCTATATTCACTCACTCGAAGACTGTATTTATATCTTCACTGCTTTGAATTCCTATCTCTATGGGGACAAGAACCCAGAATAACAAATGAAGATAGGGCCCAGTGGCGTGGCCTAGCGGCTAAAGTCCCGGGATCCCATATGGGCGCCGGTTTTAATCCCGGCACACCCACTTCCCATCCTGCTCCCTGCTTGAGGCCTGGGAAAGCAGTCAAGGATGGCCCAATGCATTGGGACCCTGCACCCGTGTGGGAGACCCGGAAGAGGTTCCAGGTTCCCAGCTTCAGATCAGCACGTACCAGCTGTTGCGTCTCACTTGGGGAGTGAATCATCGGACAGATGATCTTCCTCTCTGTCTCTCCTCCTCTCTGTATATCTGACTTTGTAATAAAATAAACAAATTTTTTAAAAATGATGTTATACAGACTCCTGAGAATGGGATAGAGTGCAAGTCCATTTTTTGGCGCATTCCTCACTGTTTTAACTGCTGGCACTGGGTGGAGTTCAAGCCAGGAACTCAGACTGCATCTCCCACATAGATAGCAGGGATCTAATAGCTCGAAGCATCACCCTTGTTGGAGCCTGCATTAGCGGGGAGTTAGAATGAGGACCTGGAGCTGAGTGTGGATCCCGAGTACCCTGATGTGTGTTGCAGGCAACTACACTGCTAGAATAAACACCTCGTGACCTCAGCATCTTAACATTTTAAAATAAGTTTTCAACAAAGACTCTGCATTGCCCTTCCTCCCTGGGCCTTGAGTCATGTAGCCTGGTGCAGAAGGCCTTGCTAGTGGGCAACTGTCTGAACCAGGAGTCACTGGCGAGAGGGCTACAAGGACATCCACAAATGGCAGAGCTATGGGCTGTGGGTTAACGAATCCAAGGGCTTTCGCATTTGATGAAGTATAGGAGTGTACAAGCTTAGAAGAGTGAAAATACTGGCAACTCTCAGGTCCGGAACCATCCTCTTTTTAACCAAAAGCACAAACAAATGTGTATTTCTTATATGGTAGAGATAAGCATGCATGTGTATGTATGTGTGTATGCACATAAAAATATCCTTGAGCATGATAAAATCAATAGTTTATTTTGCACACGTTTTGCATACGTTTTGGACAGAGCATTGTGTCATGTAAGTGGATATGATGGAGGAGTTAGAGATAGGAGTGCATACATCATTTTACTTCAAAATAGATCTACTCACATGTCACATAATTCATGAATATTCCTAGATATTTGAGAATAAGAACTTCATTGCTTTCAACTTTGTGTTTCAGAGATATGTCACTATGCCTTACAAAATATTTGCTAAATAAATATTTGTGGGGTCTGCGATGCCTGACATTCTTTGCAAGCACCAGTTTGAGTTTCAGCCACTCCACTTTCAATCCAGTTACCTGTTGAGCTATGCCTGCAGTGGATGGTCCAATTACATGGACCCCTGCACCCATGTGGAATACCTGGAAGAAGCTCCTGGTTCCTGGCTTTGGCTTAAACCAGGAGATGAAAGATCTTTCTCTGCCTCATCCTCCCTCCCCTCTCTCTGTGACTGTCTTTCAAATACATGAAATAAATATTTGAGATAAATAAATACCTGTTTTATAACTGTCCAATGTGCAGGATGTTTTTCTTCCAAGCCCTAGCACATTTGATGAACGTGGATGAATGCCTATTTAGCTATAGAACAATGTCACAGATTTTCCAAACACAAAAAAGCAGAGGCAAGACTACTATCTAGCCCAACCTTCTTGTTTCTACAGGCTGGAAAAACCCAGATTGAAACCATCAAAGTCAGTTGTCTGATGTCACACGGCAAACCTGTGACAGACCTAGCTCTTCTGACATGCAATGCACAGGGATTTTCCCACCACATCCCCCTGTCATAAGGATAAGGAGTCACAAATAAAGATTGTGAGGTGTACTCCGTGCTCATAGATAGTCCTCCTAACCTGTTATTACCAGGGAAGAACTCAGCAGTTTTAATTGCCACCTGCAGAAGTACTTTGTGATCTGCTTGGGTTACATTTTGGGCAAAGTGTCTGTGAGAGACAGTTTGGGATCTAAGGCTAATGCCAAAGGAAGAAGGTCTCCTAAAAGCTTTTTGTTTGCAGATTGGAATTAGGGGCTCTGAGCCCAGGCTACCTCCTTTATACTGACTCCAGAATTGCCACTTTAATGCTTCAGGCAGCAGAAAATTGGAGAGTAAAAGTGTCAATCACACAGCCCAGGCAAGCACTACTGGCTCAAACCTAGCAGGGATGGATTTGGCTCTGTCAGAACAGCTCCAAAGGCAGCTCAGCCGCTGGTGAGGAAGCCACACACTGGTGATTTTGTATTCTTAGATTCCCCCAAGCTGGATGCTTCTGTTGTGTGTGTGTGTGTGTGTGTGTGTGTGTGTGTGTGTGTTTCTGTGGGTTTTTGCTCATTGCAAGCTCTCTGCATGTCCTTATAGTGGTCAACCATTCTGGAGGAGGAGTATAGGTGGTTTTGCTCCATGGGTTTCCTGTTAGGCAACAGTCAGGCCCTGAAGGCTTGGCAGCTCCTGCACTGACTTTTGTGGTGGGTATTCATGGCTGCTGTGCTTCATTTGCCACCTGGCTTTAGCAGACAGCTTCACCCTGAGTCAGATGCGGCTTCTGACATTCAAAATCAGTTCCATATTCTGCCTTGGAGTCTCTGTTTGCCTTCCCATGGGCAGATGTATTTGTGTGTGCTGCAGGAAGATGGGGGAAGTGGGGGAGGGTGTGTCTGGGCCATGGCAGGGAACCCCACTTGGATTTGGTTGTTGAAAATAACTGCCAGGTGTTTTCCCAATTTCCCACGGGAGGCAAAGGGACACTGGTGCTCTTGGGGAGGGGCTTAGAGCTGGTCAACGCCACGTCCCCTGATCCCTGGCCTGCTGAAGAAAGAAGCACTGCCTCTCTTAGCTCATATGCATTGACTTCTCATGCCGCCATCTTGCTGTTGGCTCAGTCCACCCAAGACTGCCAAAAGCTCAAGTTCCATTCAGCTTCTTGGTAGTGTGGGCTCTATTGATCTCTGTGAGAGCCACGGCATTCTCTTCTCTCTTGGCTTCCAGGAGACTAAACTTACAGGTTTTACTCCTGTGTCGAAAGTTCCTCCAATGATCCTCTTTCCTAGTCTCCTTTCCTCCCCCCACCCCTCTTTTCTTGCTGGTGTTGGATTTTCCGGAGAAGCTATCCTCAGCTCTCTGGCTTGGGCAGTCACAGGCACCCACGTGGTTTCAAGCTGAGACCAGGATCTCCAGTCGGAAGTGTCTCCTTCGAACTTCCAAGGTGACTGTTGGCTTTTTCCCAAACTTCCGTAAACATTGATAGCAGTTGCATCAAGCCTGGCTGCATACTGGACCCAGAGCAGCTTTGAAAAACACACCGCCTCTAGGTAGTATCCCCTGAGCAGCTGATGTAATTTCTTTGCAAAGATCCTGGCCAGGACTATCTGGTTTCAACTGTGCCCAATTTACCATGGCTCGGTTTTGGGATTTTTCAACTTCATAATCATGTGAAAAATGTTGTACATTCAGTAGAACTTCACATTGAGTTTTGATCTTCACCCGGGTAACAGTATGCCATCGGATGTTTTCTCACCATTAGGGCACTGACACCTCCCAGGAAGCCCTAGCATCAAGGAATCAGCCCACACACAACACAGTGCCCTGGGTGGCCACCCTGCGAGGTTCCAAGGGCTCTGGGCAGTGAAGGCACTTTCCACTTTCAATCAGGATATTTTCAATTTCTAAAGGGTTTATCTGGATGGATAGGACTCCAGCATAAGTGGAGGAGCATCTGCACTTTTTAATCTCCCCAGATTTCCTTGTGAGCACTCAGACATAGGGACACTGAGGCCCAAGGCACCCATCTGTAGACAGCTGATGTGTTAAAGGACAGGAGTCCTGGTACATAGCTCAGTCCAGCCTCCTCTGGGATGGGAAGTCATGATGTATTTCAAAGATAAAGTTGCAGAGACACCCCCCAAATGGCTGTAGAGGGTCTGTCCAAAGTCAGGAGATTCTTCCAGATCTTTCACATGGATACAAAGGCCAAATACTTGAGCCATCCTCCATTACTTTCCCAGGCACATCAGCAAGAAGCTGGATGGGAAGCAGAGGAGCTCGGACTAGAACCACGGCCTGAAAGTATCCCAGTCCTGCAGGAGGCAGTTTTGGCGTCAGCCCCGCAGGGAACACCTTTGCAGTCTCTCTCTCTCTCTCTCTCTCTCTCTCTCTCTCTCTCTCTCTCTCTCTCTCTCTCTTCTCTCTTTCTCTCAAGATTTATTTATTTTACTTGAGTTAAAGACAAACTTTCATCCAATGTTTCACTTCCCACATGACTGCAATGGCAGAGTTCCTCCTGTTCTCCGTAGATGTTCACACGTGTACAACTGCAGGTCTTACTGATGCCCTTTACAGAGATGGGGCAGAAAGTGCAGTCCATTTCCCCTGCCCCTGCTGTCACCCTCTTTGACAGAGCCTCCTCATCACTGCCTCCTGGCCAATTCTGGACCTTCCTCCACCCCTACATGGGGAGCACAGCTCCACCCTGACTGTTTCCTGTGGCGCTGAGAGCTGGGAAGGTTGACTAGCTAGGCACAACCTGCTGGAGAGGTCTTGCACGCCTCAAGTCCAGCAGAGGTGCCTGTGCTGGGTATTGGAGGGAGGTACAGGCCAGACCTTTGGCTGAGTCGGGCAGCTGCAGTGACTAGGTAGGCCCAATCCTCTTGTGATCCCTCTCCATGTGGCACCCCAGGTCCCCAAGTCCTGCACTTCCTCGCACTGCGCAGGATGGTGCCAAGGATCCCAGAGAAAGAGCCCCTAGAGGTTCCCTCAGACAAGTGCCTGGGCCACGGAGGTGCCAGCAGCCTAGGAAAGGTCCCAGAAGTACCCGAGGAGGCCACTTTGCCATGAACCCTGGCTCTGGCTCTGAAGTGGTGCCCAGGGCCCATGCTTATGGCTCTTGGCTCTGAGGGCTCTGAAGGCTCCGAGGGCTCCAAGGGCTGCTGGCCACCCGCCACACACAAGGGTGGCTCCGTGGGTGGGGGCAGTAGGCCTCAGTCACAGCCCAGGACATTTTACCTTCCAGTCTCGGCTCCTGCAATGTGCCAGCTACAAGTCAGAGAAGCCTCAGCCTCTGCTAGCTGTCTGAGATCCCACCAAGCGTGCTTCAGGTACCCCCACCCCCCAACTCCGGCCACTATGACTGGGTAATCCCAGCCTACTGCTGCAGATTATCATCTTTGAAGTGGGAATAACTGTGGGGATGCTGTGGGGAACTTGATGAGTGAGCCACACCATTGCGCTGGGCTTACCATAAGCACTGTGGCGTGCTGTTACTAATAAAGCTTTGTGATGTTTACTCTGCAGCAATCCTGTAGCATAAAATGAGCTAGCAGGTAAATTGCTTGTGTAACTGGGAGGTGGATAAATACTGCTTGCATTACTGTTACTTCTAGAATAAAAAAAAAAAAATTAAATCGTGGGCTCCTCACGCATTCATCCAGGTACGGAATTGTGAGAAAGGAGCACCTGGCGCAGGGTTTAGAATCAGAATCTTCAATGATGCAGCCTAGAGCAGCTGTTTGCAAGAGGGCAATGAGTGCATTGTGTTTGGGGGCTTAGTAAAGCAAAAAATAAATGCTCACAAGGGTAAGTTTCATTTTGCTTTTGCGTTTCTTCTGGGTTGCTGATGGTTTGCTCACACTCATGGATGCATCTCTGTGTTCCTAGCCAGGAGCTCCAGAGGGTCGCTGGCCTGGGGCTGGTGGCGTCTACTCGGCCAGGGCCGAGCAGCCTAGGGGCCCAAGCAAGGGCCAGTAAAGATTCCTATGTATGTCTTTCCCCCTTTCTCTCCAAGATGTTTCATTCGAATTCCTGGGGAAGCAGCTTCTGGACTGCTAAAAATGTAAACCATCATTGTTTCTGCAATCACACTTTCCTACTAAAGCATAAAAGCTGGGGTGCCCCCTCTTGGTGTTTAAGCGCTTTATCTGCGCCAGGCACCTGTGTTGCAACCCTCCTCCGCCCAGGACAGTACCTGCTGTCCTTAACGGGAATGGTGATGGTGATGATGGCTGTGCTCCAAAGCAAGCCTTCCAAGGATGACTCCCCACTCAGAAATTGCAATCCCTCCCTCACCCCCCCTCCGATGCTTCCTGGTGCACTCTGGACTGGCAAGAAACAGTCCAGATAAGGCAGCACCCTCCACGCGTGATGCTCAACGGGGTGCTTCAGGGCCTCGGGTGTGGCCCAAGCCCGCAGATGCCCCCAGTATGTGGCTGGTGCTGTGCCTATGTTGACGTTCTGGGATGTCAACATAGAGGGGGATGCTTGGTTCTGGGCTCTGGGCACTGGGCGCAGGCAAAGAACTTTATTCCAGTCCTTGGGCCCTAGGGAAAGACAGAAGCGAAATGAATGATGGGGCAGCTTGCAGGAAATGGGCTCTGGGCGCATTTGGCCTATGAGCCCCAAGAAGTGGGCACGCCCTGGATGCACCATTGGTTCTGAACTCACTGGGGTCGTTAGTGTCCCTGCAACTCCCACCGTGTTGGCCACAAACCATTTTTGCGGCCATGCTCGGCGTGCCCGTGGTGTTCTGAGGCGTGGTGGGATCAATGCAAAGGCATTTTGTAAATGCAGAAGCAACCACAGCTCGGCTCTTAGGTGTGGGTGCCGGAAAGCAAGCAGCTGCCCTGGAGAGCCCTGGATGCTTCCTTCAGATTCCACCGCGGGCTGTCCTGGGTGGTCCTCTAGGGTGGCTGCCCTGCTTCCCTGAGGCCCAGGCAAGCGCTGCCCAGGCTCCTGGCTACATGGCAGCTGCAGGGAAGGCGCTTAGCCGGCTTAGCACCTTCCATGGACCCTCGAATTTCAACTCTATTTTCCCTTCGCCTGTTCAGTTTGTTTTCACAAGACCTAAGCAATTTTTTTCTTTTCTTTTTCTTTTTTAAAATACATTGCATTATGGGACGCAGTTTTATAGGTACTGGGATTCCCCCCACCCCTCCCCAAACCGTCCTCCCATGGTGGATTCCTCCACCTTGTTGCATAACCACAGTTCAAGTTCAGTTGAGATTCCCCCATCGCAAGCATATACCAAGCATAGAGTCCAGCATCTTATTGTCCAGATAAGTTCAACGGCTTCTTAGGGAGACCATCTCTGGTCTGAAGGTACAGCCGGCAGAGTATCATCCCGATCAATTAAAAGCCACAACATAACGTCAGCAACAATTTATAACATTATGGAATTAATTGACATAGTATTGAGTAACCAATATGTTTTAAAAAATGCAAGTTCTTAACCACATCCTGTGACTACTTCGTTGACATTTCAATTTTAGTTTATATACAGACGGGTTCTATACATCTCAAAATGGCTGTAGATTACTGTTCAGCTGTCTTGTGTCTATTTTCATTATAATATTTAGCATTTTATAGCATTGAAGCACAATTTCGCTGAACCTGGCTTTTTTTTCGGGTAGTCTAGATTGGCTTATAACTCTAATAAGACATATGTCAACAGTTTAGGTGCAGAACAGTTTTAGGAGGGGTGTGCAGAGAAATCTTCAATACCCTGGTGAGGAGTAACTAATCATTTGTGTCCCACCTAGTAAGGTATAAGTGAATCCACGCTGGCCGTTTCCTGTCTGATTCTAAGCTTTACTTGTTGTTCTCTGTCTATCTATTCTGGATTTTTTCTTTGGTTGGTTGGTTATTTGTTTTGAGGGGTGTCCGGAGCGATCCTGATGGTCATTGCAAGAGAGGGTGGGGACCCCAAGTTGGAACCAAGCGAGGACCAGAGAGAGCTCCCCTCCCTAGTCCCGAAGGAAATTTACTGTTCTTCTGTTTCTGCGGACTGCTCAGGGTCCTGGCTGTTGTTCTGATGCCCTTGGATCCTGCGAAGAAGTATTTGGACTTCTTCCATCCCATGTGGTAGATCAAAGCGGGAGTGGATGACCTCAGAGTTCTTAGCCTCCGAAGGCACTCCAATTCCCCGCGGTCTCCTTGACAGTTGGGATGTAGTCCTTGGTGCTTGTACTGATAGTCCTTGGTGAGGATCCGGGAGTCTTCAGAGTTGGGATACAAGTCTCCTCCTGTCCCCTGCTCCACTCTGCAGTCCCCCCCCCCCACTCTGTGCATATGACCTCCTGTTCAGAGATTGTCAAGATTGCTCTTGATTCCCCCTATATGTCTTTGTAGTATAACTATTGTCTAATGCTGATTCGAGTCTGTTGTGTATGAGTTACCAAGCAATTTTTAATGTACGCAACACTTCCCACTTAATTCTCGTTTATTGTGTAATTATAGTTTCAAAGTGATTATGTAATTAAACTCATGTTTCGTTGCAGTGGGACTTCAAAAGGGCTGCAGAGTCCTGTACCGGCATTATTTTCTGGTGATGCAATAATTTCCCTGTGATATTTATAATAAACACATTAGTTCCAGAATTCTAAACATGTCTTCGAGCATACAGTAGGCTTTATTGACACGAGGCTGGGCTGTAAAGAAATGGTACAACCTATCACAAGTTTAATATATTTTTATGCTCCCATGCAAGGTAAATTATAGGATAATGGAGCCCAGGCAATGGTAAGCTCTGTTTAGATAATCCATTTCTTCACACGAGTTCCCATTGCTTTTCCTTCCCTTTGCTGTATGTGGTGGTTCTGTGAGCCTCTGACCTCGACCGTGTCTTTTCACATTTTCTTCTGATCTCAATTCCATAACCAGCGAGGATGTTGTCCTGTCTAGTGGCTGATAGATCAATGTGTTGTTTCACCTGACTTTTTTTTTTTCTTCTCCCTTCTTCCTCTTTCCCACCTCTCCCTACCACCATTCCTAACCCTCGGCAGAGGGGAAAAAGATTACCCTCGTCAGTTCTTCGCTCTTTAAAAATTAAAACCCACCCGCGGCCATCCCCGCAACTACTCAGCCCATCCTGTTGGCCCAGGCTTCTGTGTCTGGGGCTGCGCCCTCTACCGCATGCGGGTGGTGGTGGCAGCCAGCAGCACTTCCCCGCGTGAGGTCCACCTTGCCTTTGTCCCTGGGCCTGGAGCTTCATCTCACTGGGAGCTTGTTCCCCCTGGGAGCTCCCAGCCGAGGATGGGGCCAAGGTGGAAGGAGCAGAGAGGGGAACATAAACGTGGTCAGCCCGCGCTTTTCTCCTCAGGACCAGGCTCGCCTAGGGGACGCGGGCGGCCAGAGGCTGGGCCATGGGACAGATGCCTTGTGCCAGTGGAAACCCAAGGACTCAGAGCGCCAAGGGCCAAAGACACACAGGCTGACCCACCGGCTCCCGAGCCCTCCTGACTGGCGCCGCCGCGGTCTGGGGGCGCACCAGCCAATGACCCGAGAGGGCCTGGGGGCGCAGGACTCCCGATGACGGCTGAGGGGCGCTCTACAGGTGCCGAGGCTGCGGAGGAGGTAGTGCCCTGCATGCCGGCCGGCTGGCTCGAAGCATCCTTGGCGGCATTGGGGTCTAGTGCGCCCAAGGGGGCCCAGGTTCCTGGTGGGCAGGCGGGCTGCGCAAAGCCTGCTCACGCTGCTAGCAATGGGCCACGTACCTGTAAGCTGAGCGCTGCTCACATGCTTCACATTAAGTCTCTGTGCCTGGTTCCATTCTCTCTCTTTCTCTCTTCTTCCCTGAAAAAGGCTTCTTACAAACTTCCCTTTGTTTATTTAGCCTGGTTTTCATTGCTCCAGTTTTGCATTGGTTGCCTTTGTTTAGTTTATTAACCCACGGGGTTACTTTAACTAAACATTTGGGCTGAATACTTTGGGGTTGCATTTAAATGTTTTCTAACGAAATTACCGAGTTTTTTGAAGCCACACAGAGAACTCTGTGTTGAGTTTATTAGTCAATTTAACAGACTATAGTGGGGTGGGGGACGCAATTAGAATAGGCCGGGTTCTACCCACTGGGCAGAAGGCGCTCGCAAACCCTAGGGTTGTGGCTGCAAACACGGAACCACACGCCCCGAGGTAGAGCGCGGACTGCGTGTCCTGCTCACCACCCCTTCCTCCAGAACTTAAGCCTGCCTCACATTGGCCATGACAACAGGAAAAGTTCTCCCCAATCCAAGCTTGGATTTGCAGGAATCCAAGATCCTGCACTTCAAAGGGATTTGGGGAGATGGTGGCCAAGGAGTTCCACTGGGGGACCCAGGCTAGGTCGCCCCTGTGATTTTCCACTCCAGCTCTTGCCTGCTCACTGTCAGCAGCGGAAGGGGTCTGAGGCCCCAAGAGACAATGTCCAGGCTTAATGGTATATAGTGCAATCTGCCAGAAAGATTGGATGCACCTGCCCAAGGTGAACGCGAGCAGGCTGGCCGCTGCTTTCTGGCTTAAGGTGCGACTATTAGCCACTGGAGGTTGTAGGACTTTGCCTCAAGCCCAAGGAAGAGCTAGGGCAGTCCCAGGGCACCAGGTCCCCTGGGATGTGGCTTGTGAACCATGCCATCCACAAAAAGCTTGGCCTCAGAGCAGGCAAGAAGATGGCCCACCCCATGACCACTTTCTGAGTGCACCCAAAATGGTCCCTTCCTGACCAATTATCTGCCTTCCCTCCCCCCCACCCAACACACACACATCTATCACCGGGTTTGTCTTCCTTACCAGGTAAGAGATTGCCTGGCTGCAAAATCCTCCTGTCCTTGATGAGCCCAAGACTTTGCCAAGCCTCTCATGGAAGTAGAGAAGTAGAAGCCCACACACTGACACACACTGACACACACTGACACACACTTCCATTTCCTGGAGAACATGGGAAAGGAGGGAGACAACAGTTCCTGGGCAGTAAGCAGCAGGGTGGAAAGCAGGGTGCTTTTAGTAGGACATTTGAATCCCAGGCCCTGGATCCCAACATTTTAAAATTTTGACATAGTGAGCAGTATATGTAGGAAGATAAAAGTGGAACAGATTAAAAAAAAAAAAAAAAAACACTGTTAATAAAACATCTATTTGTTTAAGAGGCAGATCTTCCATCTTCTGGTTCACTTCCACAAATGGCCACAATGGCTAAACTGGGCCAGGCCAAAGCAGAGAGCCTGGCCAGCCCACCAGTTATCCACTGCTCCAGGATGTGTAAGACCAACTTGCACAATGTCCCTTATCTGACCAAGGCCCTCCAGCTTGACTTTTGCACTGCCCCTAAGTCTTCCAGACTGCAAACTGTTGCTCACTCAAAGGCCTACCAGATCCATATCATGGGGAGTCATGGCCAGTAGGCTGGCTGGCTCAGTCCTGCTCCAGCCAGCTAATCTCGGCTGTCCTTCCCACCCTCCCTTCCCTGCACCAACCTGTCTTCCGTCCAGGCAGCACAGGTCTTACTCCTCTTGCCAGCAGTCAGATCTTTAGACTAACTAACCCAGGAACCACTCCATACTGACCATCCCACCCTGGTCAGAATCCCCCATTGCCTTGCCTGGAAGCTGCCCTCCCCTCAGCTGAGTGAATCCCCTCCTTTCACAGTGATTTGCTTTAGCACCACTTAAGCAAAGATATTTAAATCATTTGGGGGCAGGGAGCTTAGTATTGTGTGGATGTTGATGTCCCATAGTCAAGCTCGGATTTAGGTCTCAGCTACTCCACTTTCGATTTAGCTCCCTGCTTGTACACCTGAGAAAGAAGAAGACCATGGTCCAAGTGCTTGGGCCCTTGTCATCCAGCCATGTGAGAGAGCTGCGTGGATTGCCCCCACCCCTCCCCAAACCGTCCTCCCATGGTGGATTCCTCCACCTTGTTGCATAACCACAGTTCAAGTTCAGTTGAGATTCTTCCATTGCAAGCATATACCAAGCATAGAGTTCAGCATCTTATTGTTAGGGTGGTGGCAAGCCACATGAACAAAGACCTCGCCCTTCTGGGACTCACTGTCCTGTGGGAAGGGCTGGAGGAAATGTACTTCCACCACTTGATGGCAAAAAATGAAATTGCAAGTTTATTTTGGTACAAAATATTCTGCAATCCATGTGCAATTTGCTTCCTACTACTCATTGCGAACTTTTTGAAGTACCCTTGTGTCTGGTGCTTAACTCCCACTCCTGGCTCCCATCTCCTCTTGAGTCCAAGGGGTCAGTCTCTAACTTCCCAAGCCCCTCTGTGTTCCTTGGGTGCCCAGGGTGGGTTGGTCAACCTCAAGGTCAGTGTCTCGCCTTGCAACTTGGGAGGATTTGTGAGACCGACACAAGCCAATGTGTACTTAGATCTTCTAAATGTGGCAATCCTTACATGATCATGTCTGGAAGTTTAATTGTAATTATAGAAGGAAATCTGATTGGCTCTGTGTAATAGCAAAAACAGACACACACTCCTCTTTGCCGCTCCCCACCCCCAAGGGGGTGAAAAAAAAGAAAAACACCCTGAAAGAATCTGAGCCCCAAATAAAAAGCAGCTGGCAATCAGCCCATCGTGTGTGATGATAATTAGATCAATGATTTACAAGTATGGGTTGAGCTGGGGAAGCAACGGTTGGTGGGGGAAGCCCAAGAAAGGGCAGTCAGCAAAACCCAAGGCCCACGCACGGTCTTCGGTGGCATGTGATGCCAGGCCCTCACCAGTTGGGTGTCTTTCCCTAATGCTTCTCATGCGTGCTTGGGAAACAGGTCTTTGCTAACACAGTGAAGAAAAAATTGAGGCTTTGATTTACAGGATCAAGGTTGTGTCCCAGGCCTGGAAAGTCTCATTGGTCTCAAACCTTTCCTGCCCCAAGGACAAAAAGACTTAAAGAGTTCTTAAGCTGAAGCAGCTCTTCTACCATCTGGGGCTGTGAATTGGTTGACCCTTTCCCAAATGATGATAATTCTGAGTCTGGAATGGATATTGGGCTGGTGGCATGAGGTCAGCTGTCTTCACATCTGGATGATTTGGGAGCTTCCCCTCAGGCCCTGTGGGGGCAGTGGTGGAGAGAAAGCAGGTCCAAGGGTGAAACTTACCAGCCACATGTGGGATTTGTACCTCTCCTTCCCTGTCCCCATTCCCCAGCCCAGTGACCATTCTGGAGAAATGACAGAAGACAATTACAGTTCAGTGTAAATGTTAGTTAAGTTTGTGTGTCAACTCACCCCATGTTATTTATGCTCTACATCTGGGCTTTGATTGTGGGCAAATTATCCCCATTCAAAGTACTCCCACTAAGTGAAAATCTGAAGGAGGCTCAGGGTAAGAAAGGAGAAAGAGGATAGCAACATCCACTAACTTAGACAGCATGGGAGCAGGAGATAAGCTGGTGGAATCCTCACTCCCCAGCTGGAGGCGAGGGGAGATGGCAGAGTAGAAGGCAGGTAGAATAAAAGCTGAAGAAAGAGAGGCAGTGAGAGGATTTCGGTTAAAGGGACCCACCTGCTCTCTGGTTCCAAGGCACTTTTCACAGCACTCCCGGACTCAGACTTGACCCTGACATGTTCATCTCTCACCTTGACCTTTCCCTCAACCTCAGATTTGACCATGGGTGTGTTGTCCGTTAACATGCAGGACAACAGATTCTCTTTTCAGACCTGGGCTGGGAAATACTTGGAAACTGGAGCAGTTAGAAAGGGTATCTGACGCACCCAGCACACCCCATGGCCCTCGCTGAAAGCTGTTGGTATTTACTCTTTTGGCTCTAGAAAAAATTAAAAGCAGGTTTTTATTTCTCTTTTTAATCAAGGAAAAGTCTGAGAAATAAAAACCAGTTTCTAAGTATGATGTGACACACGCACTGCATAAAAAATGCAAACTAATGTAGAACAACCCAAAGAAGAAAATCAAACAAGCAAACGCAAGCTCCTCTCCAGAGGTAGACCCCGCTGTAAGCATGTTGGCACTTCCGGCGTAGTATCTGCAACTTTCTGTGACTGGGATACACCACGTGGACGTTCCCCATCCACCATGGAGCCTGGGCAACCTTCCATGGCCACACGTGCAGAGCTGCCCTGTGTCATCTGCCCTGTCCTCGTTGTGTGTACGTGTGTGCGTGTGCAACCATCACGCATGCATATTGCCAGGGATTTCCACAGAGATCCGCCAAGCAGCAGAGCAATTCCAGTCTCCTCCCAGACACCAGCCCTGACATTCATAGCCTTGTATTGGCTGTACCTTGCTTTGAACTTCAGATCAGTGGAACCCAGCAGCCTGTGCTTGCTGGTTCCCTCGTTCATGGGAAGTTCAGCTGTGAGTCTTCATGCTCTTGTGTATACTGTTTATCTACCCTCATCACTGCCTGGCATTCTGTTGTATAACTGTAAGCACATTTTATTTATCTAGTCTACTGTTGATGGACATTTGGGTAATTTCCAGTTTGGAATGGAACTGCTGTGAACATTGTCGTGCATACTTTTTTTTTTTTTTTGTGGTAGATGCAGATATGTATTCCTGGTGAGCACACACACCAGAAATGGAAGTGTTGGGCTGCTGGGTCAGTGGTTGTAAAGTTTTGGTAGATGCAGCTGGATGTGACCTCGTCTTAGTGGCCAGAAGGGCTCCCATTACATACACATAGTTCATTAACGTCTTTAACAACACACCTAAGGATGAACATACACTTGTTTTCCCAGGTTTTTCTAGTGAAACAATAAAGGAAGCTGAGAAAGTGCTTTAGGCTTAGATGTACCCAAGCTTGTGTGACTGAAGTGACACCAGTATTTAAGCAAGGAAGAGCAATTAATTAGCCTTTAACATCACCGGACAGTATTTGTTAAATTTTCTTTTGAATATTGCTTACATGACCCAGTGTGGTAGCACAGCAGCTAAAGTTCTCACCTTGAAGGCACCAGAATCCCATATGGGCACCGGTTCTAATCCTGGCAGCCTCACTTCCCATCCAGCTCCCTGACTGTGGCCTGGGAGGGCAGTTGAGGATGGCCCAAAGCCTTGGGACCCTGCATTCATGTGGGAGACCTGGAAGAAGCTCCTAGCTCCTGACTTCGGATTGAGCTCGGCTCCAGATGTTGCAGTCACTTAGGGAGTCAATCATTGAATAGAGGATCGTCCTCTGTCTCTCCTTCTCTCTGTATATCTGATTTTGCAATAAAAAAATAAATCTTTAAACCATATTGCTTACATAGTTGAGAGGGATGCACATCCAGGAACCTTTCAATAAAGTGGGAGGGTTCATGTCTGGAAGAAGATGGATGGGCCAACTGTTTCAGTTCCTTTCTTTATGCTCCTCTGGTCTGTGGCTGGGAAGGTGGGGACTGCTGCTTGCTGTCCAACTACATCAGCCCCAGGGATGGGGGTGGTCATTTGATGATGCCTTGGAGACCCCGTTGTGGGGAAGAATGTTCTGAGGGTGTCACTGGAGTGATTTTGACAGTTAGGAGACACTGTTGACTTGAGAAAATCTTGCCAAGGTCTGTCGGCTGACCAAATCCACCTCTGTGTAAGGGCAGTATGTATATATATATATATATTTTTTTTTAACTAAAAGAAAATCAAGTCAAGAGTACACCTCCGCAGCTGAAAATATCACCTGAATTTCAATTCTGTTTGTTTATGAAGGCAAAAGGGCAATGTGCCAATCTCATTCATATGCCTTTTTCTTTTCAAAGATTGGTGTGTTTTTCAATTGAAAGGCAGAAAGAGAGAAAGAGAGAGAAAGAGAGGAAAAAAAAAGAGATATATGTAGAGAGAGATTTTACATCTGTTGGTTCATTTCCCTAATGGATAATGAATGGCCAGAGTTGGCCAGTCATAAGGCAAGGGCCTGGAGTTTTTCTGGGACTCTCATGTGGGTGCAGGGACCTAAGCACCGGGCCATTTTCTGCTCCTATCCAAGGCATACTTGCAGGGAGCTGGATCAGAAGTGGAACAGCCAGGACTCTAACCAGAGCCCATAGAGGATGTCAATATTGTAGGCAAGGTTTCTATGCCACAATGACAACCCACTCTCATCCACATTCTTTTTTTTTAAAGATTTATTCATTTTATTACAGTCAGAAATACACAGAGGAGGAGAGACAGAGAGGAAGATCTTCCATCCGATGATTCACTCCCCAAGTGAGCCGCAATGGGCCGGTGCGCGCCGATCCGAAGCAGGGAACCTGGAACCTCTTCCAGGTTTCCCACGCGGGTGCAGTGTCCCAATGCATTGGGCCATCCTGGACTGCTTTCCCAGGCCACAGGCAGGGAGCTGGATGGGAAATGGAGCTGCCGAGATTAGAACCCGCGCCCATATGGGATCCCGGGGCATTCAAGGCAAGGACTTTAGCCGCTAGGCCACGTCACCGGGCCCCATTCGCATTCTTTGCTCCAAGATGTACACGACTCTCCACACTGGAATCTTCTTACCTTATGAGAGATGATTATTTAACAGCAAGTCTTCGATTAATATATACTAGAGAATCATGAAATACTGTCATTTAATCTTTCAAAAATAGTTAGTACAGTCATATGGTTTAAGAATCCAATGAAATGGAGGGTGTTTGGCTTGCCAGCTAAGGTCCTTGTTGGGATGCCCTTATCCCATTTTGGAGTGCCTGGGTTCCAGTGCCAGCTGTGTTCTCAGTTCCAGTTCTCTGCTGATTCTGTTGTTGATGCAGGCCAGGAGAGGCAGCAGTGAGAGGCCAGGTGCTTGGGTCCCTGCTGCCCTGTGGGAGAGCTAGGTTGAGTTCCAGGCTCTCGACATCAGCCTGGTGTAGCCTGCAGCTGCTGAGGGTCTATGGGAGCTGAAGAACCCCCAGCTGAAGGCTCTGTCTGTCTGAATACTGTGACCTGCACAGTATGAAGTGGGGTGAAGAAGGAGGTGACACACAACTAGGGGGATGGAGAGAGGGCAGAGGCCTGCCCTTCACAGAAGGGAGAGGAACTTTGCCAGGCTCTTCACAGCAGCTTTTATTTTTCTTAGGGTATCACATTTCTCTATCAATGTGGCAATCATCTAGTCACATCCCAGGTCCCAGTGCTAACTAGCCCCTGCGACAGCCAGGCGATCCTCATGTTGGATGCCTTGGAAACACCACCTGTGCCTGGGGCTCCTGCCTTTGACCCACTGTTGTTTGCAAGCAGGGTCCTCCTGCAGAGAATGTTCCAGACCAGTCAGCTCAGGCCTGCCTGCTGCTTCCCAGCCTGTTGCTGCCCATGACGGACCATCTTCCACATCTGTCTTTTTTTTTTTTTTTCGGTCTCCCTACCTCCCAGATAACAATATCGCAATGACAATGATAGTCTAGAGTCATAACCATGGGGAAAGCAATGCCTGTGGAGTTGTGCTCCTGCTCTGGTGCCTGGTCCCACTTCACCTACCTTTATCATCAGCCTCTTCCGTTTCCTCCAGGGTTCATGTCAATGTAAGGATGTGCTTCCTTTCCCATCTTTTTCACACAAAGTGCAGATTACTATTCATACTGCTCTGTGTCTTCCATTGAACTCATGCTATACCCTGGAGACCCTTCTGTATCAGCATCCAGGAAGCGTTTTGGCTGGGTGGTTCTGCCCGTAAAGGTTGAGGCCAGCAAAGGCAGCTGAGCACACCCCCATGACTTTTTCATTTTATATGTTCTTCGTGCTTGCCTAATTTTATGTTTTGCTGGAAGTCACAGAAACTGTGAGTGGTACTCCTCAGTGATTTCATGTCGCACACTGGCTTGGGGTTGGCTTCCCAGGTTCGTTGAAGGTGGGAAGTTTGGAACCCAACCTGAGTTCGGAGACCACACTTCAATCTCAGGGTCTGAACTGCTCCTTTCCCACTATCAGCCAAGATCCCCTGAGGCTCCCACCCAAGCCCTTCCCATGCACTTGACATCCCTCCAGCTCCTAGGATTCAGTGTGTGAGTGGATAGGGGGTGTTTCTGCTCTCTGGCAGTTTGCTCTTTCTTAGGAGAGGCAAGGACCACAAACTGATAAATAAGTAAGAAAGACAAGTTCAGGTGGAGTGAAGGGACAGCGTGATTACTAATCACAAAAAGCTAGAGGCTGGGTGGGCACTTCAGCGTGACGGCCAAAGAGGCAGTGCTGTTGCTGATCAGGCATGAGATGATCTGGCAGAAGAATGTTCCAGAAAGAACTCGGGGTTGAGGGTGATGTGGCTCAGGAGCAAACCAGAGGCCATTAGTGTGGCTCACTATAGAGAACAAGTGCTAACGTGGAGTTTGTCACTTCTCCTTCCAACTGGACTGTCCCCCTCACACACATATGCTTCTTGGATCCCAGCAGTAGTCTCCTGGGAGGCCCTTTGCCTTCTTGCATCTCCCATCTCTGCATCCAGGTAATCCCAATGCCTCCATGCCTCCCCTTCCTGCCTCCATTGCGATCATCACCTGACACCACATCTGCCTGCCTCAGACGCCTGTTAGATCACATTCAATTTTAGACTGAAAGAGTTGATGCAATTGGAATGAAGATTTGGTGATAAGCAGGGCTCCAAAGTCTTGGTTTACTTCACGATTTTCACATGTTTATCACCGGGTTATAGTCCCACTCCTCACTTTCTTAGGGACACTTTATGCTTTGTGTAGAGGCTGAAGGCTTTGTTTATTCATTTATGTTCATTGTGCACCTCCTTGATTTAGCTCATTTTGTGGCGAACAGCTCCTTGGTCAGATAAGTGACAAACGTGCAGGAAGCGTGAGAGAGAAAATTCTTCCCTTTAGTCTCAGGCAGGGAGATTTTCTCGCTGTGGACTTGGCAAGAAGAAACCTGAAGAAGCTAGCCACATCATTAGGCAACCACAATGAGCACCAGCAAACATGGTTTTGTTTTGAGCTCCTTTTACAGGATAAGATGGTTAAGCTTGGGGGTCTGCAGCCCACAGCCAAGCAGCTAGGATCCAGTCTCTCTCTGTTCCAGCTTCCTGCCAGGCAGCGGGTGGTGTGATTCAAGTACTTGGGCTCCCACTGTTTGGGCTGGCCCAGCTGTGGCTGTCATGGGCATGTGGGGGAACAAACTGGTAAGAAGGAAGATCTAGATCATTCTCTCACTGCTCTCACTCTCTGTCACTCTGCCATTCAAATAAATGAAGAAGAAAGAAAACTTGAAAACAAAAGGAAGTGGCTGTGGATGTGTTTGTGCTCGTTCTGTTTGCAGGTTCAGCTCTGTAGCAGGAGGGTCCCTGCTTCCCCTCCTCTCTGGGTATCCCAGAAGAAGTCCCTTCCACTGCTACAGGCCAGCCCTGCTCCTGGGTGATGCCTCAGCTCTCCCTCAGTTGTCTGGGCTGTGATGGCTGATTTTTTTCATTGGTTTGGGGATTGAAGAGAGAGTGGAAGCCCCCCAGGGCCTGACCCAGGGGAGGCACTGTGGTAGCAGGTAGTCTATATGCTTCCTAAAGCACTGACTCCAGGAAAATCCACTGAATCCTGGTTTCCTGCATCTGTCAAGCCCTGGCACCTACCCATGTGATGTCAGCTCAGCCCTAGACAGCTATATGCCCACATGAATCTTTCTGAGTTTGGGTTTTTTCATCTGAAAAATAAAGGTGATGGAAGTACCATGAGTGTTAAAGAGACCAAACGGATGAAGGATTGCACCTGGCATGCACTAGTGTGTAATCCATGGCCCCCATTGCTATTATTATATGCTCTGTGGACAGAGTTAAAATGTTTGCAGTACAGTTGCTGCACCAGAGGGGTTCCATATTGATTCAGAAAGTCAGACTAAAATGGGAGAAACTAAGCCCTAAAGCACAGGATTTAGTAGTTCAGAACAATGCAGGCTGTTGGGACTGGCATTGTAGAGTCATGGGTTAAATCACCTCTTGTTTGTGATCCAGCTCCTGGCCAACTACCTGGAAGTGCAGCAGCAGCAGAAGATGCCTTGAGTGCTTGGGTTCCTATCAACCACGTGGGGAAACCAGATGGTGTTCCAGACTGAGCCAGCAGGTGCAAGATCTCTCTCTCCCAATCTTCTCTCTGTTCAAAAAAGTGAATATATAAATAAATGTTGTGAACATTTAAAAAAACTCATACAATGCTGACCATTGATGGCAGAGGAATTCTGAGCAAGAAGCAATGGGTTTCTGCCTGGCTTTGTAGGAAAGACCCAAGGGAGGATTCAAGGCCTGAGGGTTGGGGCAGGTTGTGAGAGTGACTGCCCCGAGCGTGGGGAGCAGGGTGCTAAAGCTGCTCCTGGGACTGGGAGGGGCTGTTGCAAGATGGCAGCTGGCCCAGGGCCAGGAGGCAGAGCTGGTCTCGCCAGCAGGTAAACAGGATAGGCTAGTTCCCCCGCGGTGATTACTGGCCTATCACATAGTGCCAAGTTGATCCACGGGTAGAAGTGATTGGTGGAGAACTATATAAAAGTAGTGGGTAAAAGCTAGTGGGAGGAGAGACGGACAAAGACGGACAGAGGACGGACGCATGGAACAGACGACGATGACAAAGAAAGACTGGGGGGCAATGAGGAGACTGGGGAATGAAGAGAGAGTAAGGGAAGAAATGTGGGAAGAAGGGTGGTGGAAAGCATGATGAAGAGTGGCGGAAGAAGCGGTCAGGAAAGCTTAGACCAATGGGTACAGGCAGAGCAGAGAGAAGGTTTTAAACACAGCCACTTTTGGCAGTGAGAGGTCTGGTTGCCGGCTTTTCCTGGACCTTCAAGAGTTTGCCACGTCGCTGGGCGGCAGTGACATCCGAGAGTGGTGGGAAGTTTGCAGAATGGACACATAGAGTTGGTCCCAACAGGCAGAGGAAGCCCAACATCATATCAGCCCAACAGACCTGGTATGTGAGGAAAGAGAACATGGATAGGTATGGAAAGCTCTACACAGGTCAATGGAAGACAAAGGAGGTGACAGAGGATCTTGTCAGCCCAGGCCCTGAGGAGGGAAGGCTGCTCATCAAGTACACAGAGACCCGCTGATGGCTGCCCAGTGTGCTGGGTAAGGACTGAGCTAGCTGCCTGCATGAAGCCCTTTGAAGTGAGATGAATTTCAGAGTGCAGCTTAGTCTGAAGGTCTTGGATCCTAGGAAGGCTTGTGTTTGCTAGTCTGGAATGGGATGCTGTGTTTGGCAAGGCACAGAGAAAGTGCAGAGGCCAGGCCTGTGCACCTGTGAGTTATCCACCTCGGTTTCACCTCTCATGCAGACCTGAGGGTGATGGGACCAAGAATGCTGACACTGCAGCAGCGGCACCATCGGGCCTGCATGTTTCTGGGATCTCTGCTATCTGCCTTCCCCAGGTCAGCCCAACAGGTGAAGCAGCCCTCTTGTCTTCCTCCCGTGGGAATCCAGGGGTCTCAGAGCATTCTCTAAACACCAATCTAGTTGCCTTTGGCCCACAGGAGCAGGGAGGATTCCTGGATGGTTTCCCAGCATTGATGTTACAGACCTGGCTGGGAACCCAAGAAGGGAAGTGTCAATATGCAATAATCCAATTAGCGTATCAGGGTTGGGAAACCATGCACCTGCTTTCAGATTGCAAACTGAAGTGTAGAGCCATCAGATAAACAGGCTGTGCTGTGGCAGAGGGAGTGAGGGAGCCAGTAGCAGGAAAGCTGAGCCCCGAAACTCTTCACTGCCCCACACTCAGCAGCTGTACCCACAGTCATCACCAGTGACATAACAGCATCAGTTAAATCAAATGTGCTTTTGAAAAATAAATTTTACAGATATTTCACATTTTTGTTTTTAAAAATTATGCTAGGATACACATAACACAAACATTATCATGTAATTCACATTGTTTCCTTCACACTGGGCAATGAGTCTCCAAAATTCTTTTGATTTTGCAAAACTGAAACTCTGCCCATTAAGCAACAACTGCCAGGGTGGCTATTTGTGGCTAAGCTTTCACTTGGGATGTGTGCATCTGGTATCAGAAGGCCTCGGTTGAAGTCCCACCTCTGCTCCCAATTCTAGCTTCCCCCTAGGGCACACCCTTCCTAGGCAACAGTGATGTCTCCAACAGTTGGGCCCATGACTCCCACATGGAATGACCAACTTGAGTTCTCAGCGCCTCACTTTAACTTGACCCAACTTGGCAGTTGCAAGCACTGGAGGAGTAATGCTTACAACCCTTTCTGTGTCTTTTTCTCCATGTCTCTCTTCTCTCCAGTCAATCATTCAGTCCTCAGGACCCCTTCCCCAAGTCCTTGGAGAGCCCATTCTCTCTATGATCTGACTGCTTTAGACAGAGCTTGTAAGTGGAATCACACAGTGGCTCACCTTTGGATCAGTGAAACCAATAGCATTTCAGAACAGTCCAAACCACTTGGTCAGAACCCTCAGAACATTCACTGTAGCAGAACTCTGGGTTGATATTCGGTGGCAGTTCCCCATCCCTGGGGGACTGGGATATGTGGAAGGCTGGTTGTGGGTTCCCCCTTTATCTCTCCTGCTTCCCCAGAGACAATAAGAAAAATAGAATATGGAAACAATGATTTCACCCATTTTTCCCTAACCCACAATCCTGCCCACCTTGGTCAACCATGTAATCATCATCAAAAATTAAAAAATGAAAAATAAATAAATAAAAAGATGAAGCCTGGAAAAGAAAAAAAATCCCCTTCTGTTTTTCAGGTAAAAAAAACATGCTACTCTCTGTATTACATTTTTAAAAATGTATCAGTGGATAATGTTAATTAATTAATTAAATTTTTTTTAAAGATTTATTCATTTTATTACAGCCAGATATACACAGAGGAGGAGAGACAGAGAGGAAGATCTTCCATCCGATGATTCACTCCCCAAGTGAGCTGCAACGGGCCGATGCACGCCGATCCGAAGCTGGGAACCTGGAACCTCTTCCGGGTCTCCCATGCGGGTGCAGTGTCCCAATGCATTGGGCCGTCCTCAACTGCTTTCCCAGGCCACAAGCAGGGAGCTGGATGGGAAGTGGAGCTGCTGGGATTAGAACCGGCGCCCATATGGGATCCCGGGGCTTTTAAGGCAAGGACTTCAGCCGCTAGGCCACGCCGCCGGGCCCCAATTAATTAAAATTTGAATGTCAGAGATACACCAGGGTGGGAAGATCTTTTATTCACTGCTTCACTCGCCAAATGCTTGGAATGGCTAGTGTTGAACCAGGTTGAATCTAAGACCCTGGAATTCCATCTAGGAACCCTGCTTTATGAGCCTTCATCTGCTGTCTGCAGCAGGATTGGAAGCAGGTGGCTAGGAATTGAACAAAGCACTCCAAGATGGGATTTGGGTCTACCGAGTGATAGACTGTACCAAATGCCTGTCCCAGGTTTGTTTATTATTATTTTTTATTTATTTTTACTTGAAGGCAGAATTACAGTGAGAAGGAGATGGAAAGAGAGAAAGAGTACACTTCAATTTGCTGGTTCATTCCTCAAATGGTTGCAATGGCTGGAGCTGATTTGAAACCAGGAGCCAGGAGGTTCTTTCAGATCTCCTACATGGGTGGCAAGGACCCAAGGACTTGGGCCATCCTCCACTGCTTTTCCAGGCACATTAACAGAGGAGCTGGATCAGAAGTGGGATGGGCAGTCAGGATGTACCAGTGTCTGTATTTGGAGACTCAACCTGCTGCCCCGAGGTATCAGTCCCAGCGTTCATCTATTTTTCAGGTGACAATTTCACAGCAATGTTTTGTCTGGATAACACATTCACGTGGTTAAAAATTTGAATAGTATTACAAAAGTAAATGGTGAGATTCCCTTCTGTCCTGGTCCTCCAGTCACCATGTCATTTTTTCCCTTGTAGATCCTTCCATATTGTTTGAATATGCATGTGTAAGTGGCAGCACCTTATACACACTTTCCAGCAGCCTCCTTTCTGACTTAACATGAAATGTACATACCCATGTGCACTGTGTTACAGCAAGGTATATACGTAAAGAGATCTACTTTGCGGAGCTGGCTCCCACAGTCACAGATGGAGAATTCACAGTTGGTCATGCCAGAGACCCAGGCAGGCTGACAGCATGGTACCTGTCCAGGTACAACTCTGACATCTCAAGATGGGGCTCAGAATGGGAACTCTGGCATCTTTGGGTGGAGAAGAGGGTGTCCCCACTCAGGTAGGGGGAGAAAACTGCTCTTTCTGCCTTTCTTTGTGCCCCTGCCCGCAGCAATGTGGGTGACACTCCTCTGTTGTGGCAAGCACCGACCTTTCTCAGACTACGATTTCAAATGCTAATGCCTCCCATCACACCCAGAAACAATGTCTGCCCAGTCATCGGGGCTTCCACTAGGCTGGCCAAGTTGACATCAGACGCTGACCATCACACGCATGCAGACACCCTCCTACAGTTCTGCACTGTGTTCTACTTCTCCTAATTGTCAAATGCCCAATGAATGGACATGGACATTGTTTACAATCTTTTGCAAATCATTTTGCAATTAAGAGGTAACAATGTACATTTTTCATTTTCCATAACTAAGAACATCTGTAAGCGTAAATTCTTGAAAATGGGGTTACTTCATCAGGGGTTTGTCTGCTCAAATGGGAGACCATGATGGATATGGCCACATACCTTCCTGGGATCACACCAGTTTCCACTCTTACCAGCCACATAGGAGGCCTGAATGACACACAGTGCATGATGGAGCACGTCTCTTAGTTGTACTGAATCTAAGTGGCAAAAACATGAGAAACCCTGTGTTTTCTCTGTTTCTGTCTTCCGGAAAATGTCAGGCCCAACCTGTGCATCTCTGAGCAGGCTGACAACAGCAGGAGTAGCAGGGATGACATGTGGAGAGGAGCTGGTGTCGGGCAGGGTACATGGTACCTGGAACCCTCGAGGGGCACAGGCTGTTGATGAGTTTTTATTCAAGTCACAGTTTTAATGCCAACCACTTCTGGAAGCCTTCTTGGGGCAGTGTTGGAGCAGTTATTTGGGCATCTCTTAACTCATTAAGTTGACATGTGAAACTGGCACATACCAACAGATTGGCACTGCATCCCACTCCATAATTCATTTGTCCCAGTACTCCTTAGCTGGACATGGATGTTTAGAAACTTTTTTTAAAGAACTATTTATTTTTTATTGGAAAGTCAGATATATAGAATAAGGAAAGACAAAGAGGAAGATTTTCCATTTGCTCATTCACTCCCCAAGTGGCCGCAGTGGTTGAAGCTTGGCTGATCTGAAGCCAGGAGCCAGGAGCCTCCTCTGGGTCTTCCATGTGGGTACAGGGTCCCAAGGCTTTGGGTTGTCCTTGACTGCCTTCCCTGGCCACAAGCAGGGAGCTGCATGGGAAGCAGGGCCACTGGGATACAAACCAGCACCCATATGTGATCCCGGCCCATTCAAGGCAAGGACTTTAGCTGCTACGCTGCCACGCCAAGCCTGGATGTTTAGAATCTTCATCAAATAATAATGCTCTGTCCAGTGGCTGCCCCAAGACATGCATGGAATGACTCATGGCCTACAGAGAGTCTTCTGGGCAGGTGCCACTTCCTGGAACTTCTTGAAGCAATGCTAATCGGTATCTCTGTCCTCTGACGGGGTGTGCAGGCTCTGTCCAGGGCCAGCCTCGCTAGGCTCTTATTGGGGAAAAGAATGATGTGCCCACTGCCTCCTCTTTGACAAGCAGGGGTTTCTCTATAAAAGCCAGTTCACGTGAAGCTGTTTGGACAGCCAAGGATCACAGTGTCATTCGGCATTGTGAGCGCACAATCCCTTCCAGCCAGGCTCAGTGTTCCTAATCCAGACCCAAGCTTTTCTCTGCCTGTTTTGAAGTTAAGATCCAAGAGCAGTAACAGCACTCACTCCAGATGATGCCATCTGACAAGGGCAGTGAGGCTTGTGGCATGTCTGCTGCCTGGGGGGCCTCCACCTTCACTATCTGCAGCAAGTCCCATCTCCCTCGAAGAGACCAAGGCACTGTTCCACTCAGGTCAACTGCATCATCAAGTACCAGTGACTCCTGCAGAGCTTTCAGAGTGGCTGAAAGGAAAGTACCACTGTGTGTTCTCAGGGAGAGCCCAGGTCCAAATCAAACTTCAGGCCCTTCCTCATCTCCCCCTGCCTTCTGCATGGTGGTACTTGTGCCTAACTCCTTCCCATTCCCTCGCTCTGTCTCTAGACCACACCGTCCTCTGTGCTCTTCTAGCCACCACTCTTAGCACCTTGAGTTCTCAGACTGCTTATCCTTTGCCACAAACAAGGAGCTTCCTGAGAGTGATATTTGATGTGGTCTCTCACCTTTGCAGCCCCGGTTCCTGTACTCAGAACTGGGATCCATTCAGCCACTGATCCTTACAGTGTTGCTCCCTGCAAGGGTTCAGCAGTAAACCCTTGCTACAGAGCAAGAAGCTCAGGCCCAACACTGCTAAGTGAGTTGCCCAAAGTCACACTGTTAATAATCAGTATGGCCAAGATTTGAACCTAGGCAGCTGGTGTTTAGAATCTACAAGGCTTTAATCATCTCAGGTGGACAGGTGGCCCTGATAGGTCCCATTCTTATTCACTTGCCACGAACCAGGTAGGCCCTAGCCAGTACGTGGGTGAGAAGCTCAGAGGCATCCCTGGGGAACTGGCAACAGAAGCATCTCAGCCTGCCACTGATGTGGCAATGTTACAGTGAGAAGCCACCCGAGGAGTCAAGTCTTGTTGTTGAAAGTGGATTTAATTTTTAAAACTGTCAAAAAATCATCCAGAGGCAGCCTTGGAGAATCAAGTTGGGGTAACGCTGCTTGGAAATCAGAATTGAAAAAGCATCATAATTTTCCAATGACATGTCTAAGTGGTCTCCTGGGCAGGCCTGGAGCCCTCTGGAATGAATAATAGAATGACTTGAGACCATTACAGCTGTCCAAGGTTTTGATCCCTGGCTTGGAAGGGCCAGTGTTTAGGGGCTAAGAAGCATGAGGATTACTGGTGTTTTGCTTTAATCAGCCTTATTACTTAAACTCACACACGTTGAGGTGCAGGCCTGCCCTCCTCTTCAATGACATGTGATTTTGTGGATGCAGGAGCTCATTAAGGAGCAGTGTTTCTGCTGTATTTATCATAGGTCATTCACTTATTTCAACGGTTCTGCCATGGCTCCCATGTTTCCCTTGGCAGCTGTCCAGGTTCTGAATGTACTGCCAAGCTAGGAGCAAGTAGTTTATCATAACAAGAGACTGGGATTACTGTGGAGAAAAGCAAGAGGAGGTTGCATGTGGGCTGCTGACTGGGCAGCCACTCCTGATGGCCTCATCTGGCATCTCGTCTTATCACTAGACTTCGCTAAGCCCTAACCCTGCACCGTGGTAACCCATCACCCAACACTACAGAGGAGGAGAGGTCAGTCCCCGGAGGGAGGTGCCAACCAAATGCCCCCTGCCGCTGGAGTGTGTGTGTAGGGGAAGGATGGGGCGGTCACAGAGAGACCTGATGATGGAGGCAGAAAGCAGTGCCCAAGGGAGGCAGTGGCAGGGCAGTGGGAGCCCCGCGTGGACATGGGCACAGGCACATTTGATGGGCCCGCCTGCGCTCCCTCCTCAGAGAGCCGCGTTCCCAGCTGCTTCTGTGTCTGGGGTTACAGCATAGGTGAGAAGTTAATCACAAACATGAATCAGCCTTGTCATTGCCCTTCTCGGAGCTGCTCCCTAGCTCTGCAGGGGAGTGGTCCTGGCCCCTCGCTGTATGTACAGGAAATCGTACTGGGGGAACAGGAAGCCAGCCATTTCTCACCAAGGCGAGCCCTGTTACCTGCCTCCAGAGCTTACTAGGGGATGGATTATGAGGCAGAGGAAGAAAATTTCGTCAGTGCAGCAAGCAGGAGGAAGCACGTTTCAGGCTCCCTTGCAGGCTCCAGGGTTGGGCCAAGGCTGGATCCCTGCACTGCATGCAATGCCTCCCTCTAGGCGGCCTCACCCCATGTCGGTCCAGGACTGGATCCAGGTCAGGAACCTGCTTCTACTGTTGTCTCCCTTCTCCTCTGTTTCTCTCACTAGTTTCTGCAAAAAATTCCAACCAAACAAACAAACAAAAAACGCATTTCTCATCTAAAGGAGCAGGGGTAGGTAGGGACCTATGGCTCTGCCAGAAGCCCTCTCTCTCACTCCTCTTCTGGAATGTTCTGTACTCTGAGCCACTCTCATGCTTCTTCCACCCACAGACTCACACACACAGACCCACACTCTGGCTGCTTCATCTATGAAGAGTGTGCCTGTGCCTGGCATTGTGTGTGTGTGTTGAGGGGTCACCATCACTTTGCCTCCCTCCCCAACTTTGGGGACTCCCTCGCTCTTTGGATTCCAGAGTCCCTCCATATTGAATGCTGTGCTTGGCTGTGAGGTCCACCATGAGGAAAAATTTCCCTGTTCCCTGATTCTTGTTTGGAAAAATCCTCCATGGCTAACATCAGCTCCTTACATAGCAAAGCCCCCCAGCCCATCAGAGGTGCACAAACCTCACTAGAGTTTTAGTAATTCTTGGTAAGAAACCAATCCTGCGAAGTGTTGTTTTCTTTTATTTTTGCAGGGCACAAAAGTTATTGCACATCCCTAATTACTCGGATAACTTTAGGGGCTTTCCCTTCATAGGTCCCAACTAAAGTTCAAGAAATTCCATCCTATTCTGGGATTAAGGGTCACATCTATCCATGTAACACAAGGAATTTGATTTTGTTTTGTTTTTCCCTTCTACCTCCAAGGAAGCCTCACCTGGTAACCCAAGCACTTGGGAGTACCAGAACCAACAGGAACTTCTTGCCATTCAAGCAGAGGGCAAGGCAATCATACAGATGGAGGCAGAGCCAAAGTGAACTTCAGGGTTTAAGCAGAAGTGAGCCCTCCCTGAGAGCTAGATGGTGGCAGGTGGAGGACAGCGGCAGTCTCTGGGAGGACTGGGGGAGGCACGAAGGAAAAGACACAAAAGATCCACAAGGAGCTTTTCTCCCCAAACACAACTGCCCAGCGGTAGGTCCAGCTAGTACCTACAATCCAACACCTTTGAATGTGGACATATTATATATAGGTTAGGCACACGTGACACCCCCTCAAAGTCAAAATTACCCATTATCAATGAATCCTGTGTTCACATCAGGGGAAAGGCAAATAGAAATGGACAAAGTGCACACACAGACGCGTGCACGTGCACCTGCTCACGCGAGATGTGGCTGAGCATCTTGGTGTCACTTTTTCTATGACAGACAGCAGGGGTCTCCATGGGCGCCTCTCCTGGTGCCTTTCACAGTGCATTGCTTTTTTAGACCTCTGCACGGGAAAAGGCATCCACAGACCAGCATGGCCAGGATTTTCTAGGACGATGGAATGAGAGGAGGGAGTGGTGCTGAGCAGATTTGTCATGGTGTGGATGAGAAGATGGGAACCTCTGTGTTTCCATAGAACGGAAAGTCAACCACAGGAACCAGTGTGTAAGAAGTTACCATGGCAGGTGGGCACCTGATTCTGTCATGACCTTAGCCCTTGACCTAGACCAGCAGACACTGCTGAGTCATGGTGAGGCTCAACCATGACAGGACTTTCTGGGTTGTGGATGAGACAGAAAGATGACCCTTGGAAAATGGAGAGCCTGCTAGATTCTTCAGAAATCCCACAGTCCAGTCAGCTTCCAGCCCATCTGCCCACATGACCCTGAAGATCAAGGACTCAGCGGCCATGTCTCACAACGCTCATAGCTAGCTGAAGCCCTGAAGAGGCTCACTTTCCAAACAAGGGGAATCAAGTAGATTACCCTTGCAGGTGTGCAAAGGGAAGAATGAATCTGCAAACTCCAACAAATGGATTTAAACAATGGGGCCAGCAAGTGGCACACTAGGTTAAACTTGCCTGCCTGTAATGCTGGCAAGCTTTATCACCCCCAGCTGCTCTGCTTCCAATCCTGCTCCCTGCTAATGGGCCTGGAAAAGCAACACAAGGTGACCCCCAAGTGCCGGGGCCCATGCCGAGCATGTGGGAGACCAGGATGGAGTTCCTGGCTTCCTGCTGCAGCCTGGCCCAGCTCTGACTGGTGTGGCCATTTAGGGAGTAGATCAGTACATGGAGATCTCCTTCCAGCACTGTCTCGCCTTCTTCTCTCTATCAGTCTGCCTTTCAAGTAGATAAAACCAACCATTTTAAAAACACAAAAATAAAAATTCTCATGAACATTTATTTGCATTGATAAAAATGGGAGAAGCTTTACACAACTTCCAGGAGCCTTCCAAATCCTTCTGACATAGTGCACACAATTGAAAGACTTGACCTGAAGTGGATGAACTGCATAGCTCCTCTCAGTTGAAGCAGTGATGGTAAACAGAGCCCACATCACTTGACGACTCACACCCCAGACTCGCCGGTGTGGAAGAATTGGTGCTGCACACAGCCCCATCTGGCATTAAATTCCATCAAGGCCCCATGCAGCTGCTGATGAGCAGTGGGCAAGCCCTACCCCTGAATGCACCCAGGGAACAGTGCTCATCCACCAAGGTAGCGGGTGGTGGTACTGAGGGGGTGGGAGGTAAAGGGAGGGCTTGGCAGCAGAGAAAGCATTGCAGACAGCCAACAGGCTTCAGAGCAAAGGCAATGCACTAATGGGCCTACAGCTCCCAGTGGGCCCAGGGCTTCGTCAGATGTACACGCTGCACCGGCAACAGCACAGCGCTCCAGCCTCATGCCAAATGTATCACACATTTTCCCAGTCATAAGAGCCTTTTAGGATGCTTAAATGTGGAAGGGAGAGAACTGGCACAGAACTTATATGTTGTCTCTGAAGCACTGGCTCCAGGATCCCTGCAGACACCCAAGTGCCTGATATGAAAGGGCTTGGTGTTTGCAAATAAGCTCTACACATCCTCATGTGCAACTTAAGTCACCTCTAGATCATGTATACTGCACAGTCCTTAGGAATGACAAGGAAAAAAAATATGTACTTGTTTAGAACAAGAGGGAATTGTTTCTCCCAAATATTCCCAATCCATGAATGTAAAACCTGCTGGTTTGAAGGGCTAGTAGTGTGTGTGTGTGAGACAGAGAGAGACAGTGAGAGAGAGAGAGAGAAAGAGAGAGAGAGAGAGAGAGAGAGAGAGAGAGAGAGAGAGAGAGAGAGATGTTGAAGATACAGGAATGGAAGGAGTTATCCATGAAAGGCAGGGGTAGGAATGAGAGACGAGATGCCAAGTGGATGGCCTGGCCATCCCGAGAGAGGGAAGGTGAACACACAGGTCCAGTTGCACTTGGGGTTTAAGGTTTGATGGTGGGAGTCAAATCACCATTCCAACTCTCTGTATTTTTAATTTAATGTTTAATCATTTTATTTGAATATATTCAATTTAATTGCAATTTATTTAAGATTCAATTCTGGGTATTTTTAAAATTTTTAGGGGTTTTTTTTGTATTTTTTTTTTTTTTGAGAGAAAGACAGCATGTGCTTTGCAGCTGAACTTCCCCACATGCCCACAGTGTCCAGGGTTGGGTCAGATGACTCTCTCACTGCTTTTCCCATGCATTAGCATGGAGCTGCATTGAAAGTGGAGCATCTGGAATGCAGATTGGTGCCCATATGGAGTGCTGGCATGGCCGGCAGTGGTTTAACCTGATGTGCCACCACACTGCCCCTGAATAGTTTTATTTGATGAAGAAAAGATTTTAAGAAAGGGAATCAAGGGCTGTTATAAGTAATCAAGGCACCCCTTTGAGCTACTCGCTCATTCCGTCTTCCTTAGCATAGGGATTTACTCCTCATGATTGCAAAGCGGCTGCTCGGCCTCCAACCATTGTGTCCAACATCCCACCTAAGAAAACAGATGGAGGCACATGCAACATTTCCATCGGCTCCAAGTGTGCCTGTTTTCATCAGAGACACTGCAATGATGGGCTCTGCAGCAAGTGTCCATAGCGGGCCTGGGCAATGTGGCTGCTCCCTGGAGTGGATGTCAGAGTGATTCAGAGCCCACAGCCACTTCTTTTGGTAAAGCAGAGGAGAGCAGGTTCTGGGGAGACTTCTCGCCATACTGCCATGTGGTGATTGTAGAAAACAGCACTCAGCCTTCTGGGATTTGGAACGTTTCTTTGTGAAGGACACACGTACCCAAGCCATCCAGTTGAGGTTAATGGAAGCGGTAGGAGGAGAACAAGTCACAGCCAGGGCTGGTTTATTTTCTCTCATTAAGTGGGCCAGTCCAGAGGCATTCGAGGCCAGCCAAACCTGAGTACTCTTGGTCTTTCTTGGTTTGGCTTGTTTGCTTTTAAAATTGAATTTGACCTTGCAAAAGTAGCTGGAAAAAGCTAGGCTCAGCAAATTGCTAGGAAACCTGAGGGGACCTGCAAGGGGGGTGGGGGTGACCCAGGGCCTGCAAGGCTGAGGTTGTCACTGCAGCTAATAGACACACCTGCTTCAAGGCCAGGTCATGTGGGCAGGCAGACGTTGCCCTTGGACAAGACAAGGAGATGTCACTCACTGGGCCAAGGGCCGAAGTAGCAGGCGCTGCCACCCATGGTCTGAGAGAAGAGATGCCAACCGTTGAGGTGGGTGGTTTCTTCATTAAACAGTAATCAACCTTGTGTCATCCTGCCTCCTGCTTCAATCACAGGCATCTGATTTGTACATCAGCCTTGCAAGAGGCCAGCCTCTGAAACAGGGCCATGGCCAGTTACCGATGATTCAAGAACCTGACACAGCATTGTGACGGGAACTTCATCTCTGCTACAGTGTAGATCAGTGGAAGCAGTCCTGCCCCTCCTGCCTAGGGATCTGCTTTGGCATTGAGCCTACTGCCCTGATGATGTCATGTGTCTTGGTTGGGCCAACCACACATGAGTGGGCAGTGGGGTGCTGTGGGGAGCAGAAGCCTGAACAACTGTAAGAACGACACGTCCCAGACAGAAACTGCTCCTGTGGTCTGGATCTGAGTGGGGAGGGCAGTGGGGAATGGGGACAGAGGTTTGTCGGCTTCCAAGGCTGCCCCGATGTCTGCCAGGTTGTCCCAATGCTGCAGCAAAATTTAGCCAAACTAACTGGCGACGGCAGCTTCCTGTTAGCATTGGTGACATATTAAGCCAGCTGTGGCTCAGGGAAGTGTCTTGGTCCTCCTGGCTCTGTCTGGAATTTTCTTTTGCCATCTGAATACTTTGTGTTTCACAGCCTGTGTGTGCCAGCACGTGGCAGTCATGGCAGAAAATTGAACCAGCTTGTAAATGGCTCTAAGTTCAGAGTTGAAATTCCCCCATGTCAGCAGCTGCATAGCCACTGGGGTGTTTCAAAATGTTGAGGGAAAACAGAATTTAAAAGATAAGCTTAATTTGGTGCAAAAAATCTTTTTGAAATCCATGTATAGATTTTTCATAAGACAAGTTTTCCATGAACTTTTTGAAGACTCCAGGTACCTATGGATTTCAAAAATCATTTTGCATTAAAATAAACATATTTGAGTTACATTTCCCATGAACTTTATGAAGATCTGTTGTATCTCAAAATTCCTTGTATCAAAATCAATTTATATTCTAGTCCCATGTTCCACAGGCATTTTTTCAGTGCCCTTGAGTACATCAAGGCTTTGGACGCAGAGGCGGACCATGTCCCCCACACTCACACAGGATCTGTCCACCCCCAGCAGTTTCAGGGCGGGGCTGACACATGTGTGTGGTGCATCCCCTCTCGTGTGATGTGTCTCCACGGAGCTGCAATGGGAGAAAGTAGTTGCCTTCCACTGCAGATGGTGTTTCTAGGGCTCTAGTATGGGCTCTAGGATATCACCACCTGCTGCGTTATTAAATATCGCTGTGGAAACTGGGATTTTATCCTTTAACCATTTCCTGTGGCCTGCTGAGCTCAGACGGTGCCAGTGCTAACAGTGGAGTGTTCAGATGCGTGCTTTGTGGATAACTCCCTGGAGGTCTCTCACGGCCCCCTGAAGACCTGTGGCAGCTGGTAGCAAGTGGCCTACTTTTAAACATTTAAAAAAAATATTTTCATTGCATTTATATGGTAGAAAGAAACAGGCAGAGAGAGAGACTGCACTTCCATTCACTTGCTCATTCTCCAAATGCTCGTAACAGCCAGGACTGGGTCCAGACAAAACTGAGCTGTGAACTTACTCTGGTCTCTCTTGGGAGGGGCAGGGACCCAAGGTGCGTATCAGCAGGAAGCTGGTGTAGATCTTGGACTCAGGAATTCAGATATGAGACATCGCCTTTCTGTGTGGAGAGTTCACCATTGCACTGAATACCCACTGTCAGTGACCCTCACACCTAGAGTTTAACTGTGTCCACATCCATCTTGGCAGAGCCACCATGCACTGACTCTGGAGCTGGGTTAAGTACTGAGACAGGAATGTATTCCAAGGTCAGAGATCCGCAGCTTGGCTGAGGAAAGGCCTTGGAGTAGGACTGTGGGAGCCAGGCCGAGGGGTCCCCCCAGGGCTCTCTCTCCAGGTCCCCTGGTCCCTAGAGATTTCCTACCTCTGCCCACTGCCAACAGCTCAGATCCTTACGGGTTGTAACCTCAGCACAGGAAGCATCTCTTCGCTACCCTCAATCCTTAGTACCACCTGTCCAATAAATAGTTGTCCAATGCTTTGTATGGTCAGACACTGCTGTAGCTGCTTGGGATACATGGGGGAATAAAGGAGGGTAAGAAGGGACCCACAGCTGTGTTCCACAAGCATGGTGACTTGGGTCCCAGGCTTGTAGATCTCAGAAGAGCCCTCAGGAAGAGGGATCATTGTTGACTGGGCAGTGCTTATAAAAACTGATCTTTAGAAACAAAGTGCCAAATGGGACAATTCTGCCTTGCGAGGATGTCTGTGCAGGTCTGGTCTCCCACAGCCTTTTTAATCCAAATTCCGTCAGTGCATGATGAACCAAGAGTTGTTGCTTCTCATCAGTTCACTTTACTCAGAGCCAGAATGGTGGCTATGGACATCGTTTCATAGAAAACACAGACAGACTCCACTGTTGGTTACCAGTGTGATTCGGGCCTTGTACCGTGAAATTCCCTTAACACTGACAATTCTCAAAACTGGTCAGATAACCACCCATTCATCTCCACAATGAGGTAATGTTTTTCTCATCATATTTCTGAAAGCTGTCAATCCAGAGCTGTTCTACTCTTGTGACACATTCTGTACTGACCAGTTTGGGAAGAAAAGAGGGAATAGGGTAGGATTTCCTTCTATTTTCCTGTCATGGACTACCTGATACTGGGACTTTTTAAAGAATAGTCATTTATTTGTATTGAAAAGTCAGATATACAGAGAGAAGGATTGATAGAGGGGAAGATCTTCTGTCCACTGGTTTACTCCTCAAGTACAGGAGCTGAGCTGATCTGAAGCTAGGAGCCAGGAACCTCTTCTGGGTCTCCCACACAGGAGCAGGGTCCCAAGACTTTGGGCCGTGCTTAACTGCCTTCCCAGGCCACAAGCAGGGAACTGGAAGGGAAGCAGAGCCACCAGGATTAGAACCAGTGCCCATGAACATATGGGATCCCAGCGTTTGCATGGCGAGGGCTTTAGCCTCTAGGCTACCATGCCAGGCCTATGGTTAAAGTTTTAACAGTTCTACTAAATAAGGAGTTCAACAAATAAAAAGTTAAAAGACTGCAGTCCAAGGGAAAAACAGATAAGTGCTATAAACAGTAATCAGATGAAAAGGTGTTCAACTTCACTCAGATACAGTAAATTTTAAAAGTTGTAAAATCACTCATACAATAGTGGTGCATAATTCCTATCATTTTTTGATAAATATTTAAAGCAAAGTTTATTTATTTGAAAGTCCAGAATTATAGAAAGAAAGAGATACAGACAGATTTTTTCTTTGCTGGCTCACTCCCCAAATGGCTGCAAGGTGTGGGACTGGGCCAGACTGAAGCCAGGAACCAGGAGTTTCATCCAGATCTCACACATGGGTGATTTCTCAGACACAAACAGGAAGTGGAGCAGCCAGCTCTTGAACTGGTGCTTCTATGGGACGTTGGTGTTGTAAGCAGTGGCCCTATTTGCTGCATTGCAACAGTGGGTCTGAGACTGGGTAATCTATAATGGAAGAAAGTTTATTTGGGGTCATGGCTTTGCAGGTCGGGAACCTCAAGGTCAGCTGGCCACACTTGGTCATCTGCTGGTGAGGGCTCTGTGCTGCCTCAACTTACAGTGGAAAATGATAGAGAGCATGTTGTGTAGACACACGATGAAATGTTAGCTACCAAAAGGAGTGAAAAATCTTGACATTTGCACCAGAATGCAAGAAACTGGAGATCATTATGTTAAACGAAAGAAGCCAGACCTAGAAAAACAGCTGTTACATGTTCTCTCTTGTTTATAAAGGCAGGGAGTGTCAACATTGCAGAGCTGACATAATTTGGAAATTCAGTTCCAAAAAAAGAAAAGCTTCAGTGAATCATGCCATGTACATGAGAACATGCCCTCCCTTCCCTACCCTGTGGTCCCTGAGATGATTCTCATTCAAAGATTGCTATTTTCAAGGAAAAAATAGCATGCACCTGTGTGCCTATGGTGTCTTAATTTGAGGTGGGTGTGGCTAAATGATAAAAGAAAATAGTTTGCTCACATTTACAACTAAAAAAGAAACATGATTTTATTTATTTTTTAAAGATTTATTTATTTTCTTACCAAGTCAGATATGCAGAGAGGAGGAGAGACAGAGAGGAAGATCTTCCGTCCGATGTTTCACTCCCCAAGTGAGCACAACAGCCAGTGCTGTGCCGATCTGAAGCAGGGAACCTGGAACCTCTTTGGGTCTCCCACGTGGGTGCAGTGTCCCAATGCATTGGGCTGTCCTTGACTGCTTTCCCAGGCCACAAGCAGGGAGCTGGATGGGAAGTAAAGCTGCCGGAATTAGAACCGGCGCCCATATGGGATCCTGGTGCATTCAAGGCGAGAACTTTGGCCGCTAGGCCATGCTGCTGGGCCCAAGAAACATGATTTTAAACCTAGAAGTCGAGCGGGCACCTGTGGAGGAGAGAGAGGCCAAACTCTTCGGAGAACTGCGGCAGGACCCCGATCCCATGAGCCCAATCCCTCCCAGTGCTCCTCCAGCATGCCTGGGCCACTTTTGGAACCTCCCTCCCACTGCTGCTGTGTGTGCAGTGGCCTTCAGGTGGGAGTTTAGAGAGCAACAGCGTGAATGGCTGGTTTGTGAATGAAAATGCACTTCGGACTTTGCCTTGAGAAAACTAGACACACAGGAAGGTTGGCCCAAATGGGGAGGTAGCTCTGCCAGGGTCAAACTAGAGCCAGGGGTGGTGTAGATATGGAGTGTCACCCCAGCCCTGCCACAGGAGCTGCTAAGAAATAGAGTTTCCTTTCACTGGAAGGTACAGTCACTTCATCACTTAGGAAAAGAAGAAAAGAAGTGTAAGCGCTAAAAGCTCATCCAGTTGAGTAAGACTTGCTGATACCATGTCCCTGTACACAGACACTGAGCCAGCAACCCAGGGACCTCAGGAAGCCAGTGCACAGGACAAGAAGCAAATGACTTCTAGAGAAGGAGGAGAGATGCTAAGGCATGCAAGGAGATCGAGAAAAGAAGGAACATAGCCTTGGAGGGGCTCCAAGTTGCCTGGATCTCACATCCAAAGTGAGATAGGGCGTGTGCACCAGTGGCCAGGTTGGCTCATGGGCTGTACTGTGGCTCAATAGGCTAATCCTCTGTTCTATGATGCCAGCATGCCACGTGGGTGGTGGTTCATGTCATGGCTGCTCCACTTCCCTACTTATAGCCTGGGTAAGAAGCAGAGAATGGCCCAATGCCTTGGGACCCTGCACCCATGTGGAGACCCAGAAGAAGCTCCCGGCTCATGATGTCAGATGGGCTCAGCTCCAGACATTGAGACCATTTGAGAAGTGAAGCAGCAGATCTCTCTGTGTGTGTGTCTGAGTGTGTGTGTGTGTGTTTCTGTGTGTGACAGAGAGAGATTGCCTGTCTCTTCCTCTTTGTGTAACTCTGCCTCTTAATTAAACACAAAACAAACAAACAAACAAACAAACAAACAAACAAAAAGACTGAAAAATGCCATCAGAAAGGTCAGAAAGGAGTGGAGCACTTGTGAGTTTACCCTTGGAGTTTCTCATCAGCCCATTTCCTCTATCCTGTCCACCTGTAGTTTTCTGTTGATCCACCTGTGATGGCTAAGTGACTTTTGGTGATGCTGACAAACTGGAACTCCGGAACAGTCTGAACTCCTCATTCATAATGGGCAGTTGTCTCAGTCTAGAAACATTCAGATCATGAAGGGGAGAAATACACCTGAAGAACATAATCAAAGCAGTAACATGAAGTTTCACAGGCAGCCAGGTCATTGTCCACAGGAGGTCAGGCCGGGCAACCAAGAGGGAGGGAGGGCTCTACCTGCCTGTCTCATGCCCTGATTTCTGTGCTCAGACTCCGTTATCCTGTTTCACTCTGACCTGGAGTCTTCCCTGTCACAACTTTAACTTGCACATGCACAGACCCAGGCCCTGCCCCTCCAAGGCCCACTGTCCATCACTGCCCATTTCCAGGCTGACTCAGTTTCTCCACATGTGAATGCTCTTGAACTGGGATGCACTCAGCTGGCCCAGGAACAAGCTCTCCAATGGGCTGGGCACCTGTCCCAAGTCCAGTCATTTTGGGTGGGGTCTCTGGGTGAAAGGCCAGCTGGGGCTGGGGGAGGGGAAGCCAGAGAGAAACAGGAGGCGGTAGATCAAAGTACACAAGAGTCTGTGGACCCTAACCCTCACACCGCCCATTCTCCCTCTGGGCTGTGAACGGTGTGAGAGGAAGCACAACAAAACAGCATCAACTTCATTTAAAATAGCTCCTGATATTGCCAAACCTTAACAAGAGTAGTGAAGTCTTAGTCAAAAACAGTAACTGGGCCATGTGCTAACCCCCTTCCCCCCACATGCAGCAGCTTAGCAGCTAAAGTCCTCACCTTGCATGAGATGCGCCGGGATCACATATGGGCTCCGGTTCTAATCCCCGCAGCCCCGCTTCCCATCCAGCTCCCTGCTTGTGGCCTGGGAAAGCAGCTGAGGATGGCTCAAAACCTTGGGAACCCTGAACCCATGTGGGAGACCCGAAGAAGATCCTGGCTGCTGATTTGGATTGGCTCGGCTCTGGCCGTTGTGTTCACTTGGGGAGTGAAACGTCGAACGGAAGATCTTCCTCTCTGTTTCTCCTCTTCTCTGTATATTTGACTTCCCAATAAAAATAAATAAATCTTTAAGAAAAAAAAAAGTGACCTGGGTCTGATGCCATGGTGTAGTACATGAAGCCTCTGCCTGCCGTGCCAGCGTCCTGTATGAGTGCTGATTCATGTCCCAGCTGCTACACTTCTTATCCAACTTATTGCTTACTTTTCTCCTAGTCATGCTGGAACTACCTAGCTAGGGGTTTGAGCAGTCTTGCCAAGCAGGATGCAATTTACTTAGCTGGGTTACAGTTTCAGGGATGTGTGTGTTGGCACAGGGATAAGTCACCTAAGATGGAGCCTAGCTCAACATGGAGTCCCTTACATCAAGCCTATTATCTCAGAAGCTCAGTATTGGACTTGAACTGTCATTCTGAGGAGGGATGTTGGAGTCCCGAGTGGTAGTTTAACCCTTTACACCCAAACACTGCCCCCCTTTGCCTTTTAAAAGGTATTTGGTTTACTGCTGAAAATGGCTAGACCACAGGAAATACTCAATAAGTTTTCACAGGTTGAAATGGAAAAAGTCAGTATAACTGATGTCAAAACCAAACAGCCACATAACAAAAGCACCTATCCATATAAGCAAGTCTGGCTTTTCAGACTAAAAAGAAAAACACTGGATTTTTTCATAGGTAAATAACAATCACATAAATGTAATGCTTTGTTGCATGTATACATCGTGGAAGGCTCAAATCTGGCTAACTAACTTGCGCATCACCTCAAATGTTAATCATCTCTTTGGTGAAAGCATGTAAGATTTCTCTTTCTTTTTTTTTTTTTTTTTTTTTTAAATTTTATTTTAAATTCATTAATTACATTGTATTATGTGACACAGTTTCATAGGTACTGGGATTCTCCCCACCCCTCCCCAAACCCTCCCACCATGGTGGATTCCTCCACCTTGTTGCATAACCACAGTTCAAGTTCAGTTGAGATTCCCCCATTGCAAGCATATACCAAACATAGAGTCCAGCATCTTATTGTCTAGTCAAGTTCAACGGCTTCTTAGGTATACCCTCTCTGGTCTGAAGACAGAGCCAGCAGAGTATCATCCCGATCAATTAAAAGCTCCAACATACCATCAGCAAAAATTTACATCATTATGGAATTAATTGACATAGTAATGAGTAACCAATATGGTAAAAGTAAATGCGATTTCTTATCCACCTTCTGTGACCACCTCATTGACATTTCAATTTTGGTTTATACACAACATATAACATTCATAACATAACTTGTTATACATAACATCATATCAAATTAAGGCAAACATGTGGTATTTAACCTTTTGGGATTGGCTCATTTCCCTTAGCATTATGGTTTCCAGTTTGGCCCATTTGGCCACAAAGAACTGCATTTTGTTTTTTTTAATAGCTGAGTAGTATTCCATGGAGTAGATGAACCATAGCTTTCTTATCCAATCCTCTGTTGATGGGCATTTTGGCTGCTTCCATGTTTTTGCAATTACTGATTGTGCTGCTATGAACATAGGAGTGCATGTTGGTTTCTCATAAAACAAGTGTTCTGGATATATTCCTAGGAGTGCTATTGCTGGGTCATACGGTATGTTGTATTTGAGTTGTTTGAATGTTCTCCATACTGATTTCCATAGAGGCTGTACCAGCCTGCAGCCCCACCAGCAGTGGAGTAGGGTTCCCTTTTCCCCGCAACCTCGCCAACAAGTGTTGTTGGTGCTTTTATTCATGTGGGCCAGTCTTACTGGCGTTAGGTGGTACCTCATTGATGTTTTAATTTGGATTTCCCTTATTGCCAGGGAACTTGAGCATTTTTTCATATGTTTATTTGCCATTTGGGTTTGTTCCTTTGTGAAGTGTTTGCCCATTTCCCATGCCCATTTCTTGAGTGGCTTGTTTGTTTTGACATTTTGGTTGTTTTGTAGCTCTTTGCATATTCTGGAGATCAGCCCTCTATCACCTAAGTCGTGTGCGAAGATCTTCTCCCATTCTGTGGGTTGCCTTTTTACTTTGTTGATTGTTTCTCTAGCTGTACAGAAGCTTCTTAGTTTGATGAGGTCCCACTTGTTTATTTTGGTCTTGATTTCTACTGCATTTGGAGTCTTTTTTAGGAAGTGAGGGCCTACCCCTAAGTGTTCCAGTGTGTTTCCAACATTTTCTTCCAAAAGTTTGAAGGTTTCTGTATGTAGGTTTAAATCTTTTATCCATTTGGATTTGATCTTAGTATATGGTGAGAGATGTGGGTCTATCTTTTTGTTTCTGCAGGCTATCAACCAGTTGTCCCAACAGCATTTATTGAACAGACCTTCCCATTTGCCTGGGTTGTCGTTTGTCTTTTTGTCAAAGATTATTTGGCTGTATTTGTGTGGGTTCCCATCTGGTGTTTCTATTCTGCTCCATTGATCTTCTTCTCTATTTTTTTGCCAGTACCAGACTGTTTTGATAACCACTGCCCTATAGTATGTCCAGAGGTCTGGGACTGTGATTCCCCCTGCTAACTTCCTGTTCTTCAGGATGGTTCTAGCTATTCGTGGTTTTTTGTGTTTCCAGATGAACCTTTGAATCATTGTTTCCAGATCTGTGAAGAATGTTTTGGGCAATTTGATTGGGATTGCGTTGAATGTATATATTGCCTTTGGCAGTATAGACATTTTAATGATATTGATTTTACCTATCCAGGAGCATGGGATGTTACTCCATCTTTCTAGATCTTGTTCAATTTCTTTTTTAAGTAGTTTGTAGTTTTCCTCAAATAGGTCTCCAACATTTTTGGTTAGGTTAATTCCCAGATACTTCATGCTTTCCTTTGTTACTTTGAATGGTATCTTGCTGGTTAGATCTTTTTCCAACTTGGGGCTGTTAGCATACACTATGGCTGTTGATTTTTGTTCATTAATTTTGTACCCTGCCACTCTACCGAACTCTCGTATAAGTTCTAGTAGTCTCTGTGTTGAGCCTTTTGGCTCTTCCATATAAAGAATCATGTCATCTGCATATAGTGAAAGCTTGACTTCTTCATTTCCCATTTGGATTCCTTTGATTTCTTTTTCTTGTCTTATGGCCTCAGCGAGTACCTCTAGAACTATGTTGAATAGCAGCGGAGAAAGCGGACATCCCTGTCTTGTTCCAGATCTCAGTGGGAAGGGTTCCAGTTTTTCTCCATTCAGTATGATGCTGGCATTGGGTTTTGCATATATTGCTTTGATTATGTTGTGGATTTTTCCATCTATGCCTACCTTGGTTAGGGTCTTTAGCAGGAAGTTGTGCTGGATTTTGTCGAAAGCTTTTTCTGCATCTATTGATACTATCATGTGATTCTTGTTTTTCAGTTTTTGGATGTGGTGTATCACATTTATGGATTTCCGAATGTTGAACCATCCCTGCATTCCAGGGATGAATCCTACTTGATCTGGATGAATGATCTGTCTGATGTGTTTTTGAATTCTGTTGGCTAGGATTTTGTTGAGAATCTTAGCATCAATGTTCATCAAAGAGATAGGTCTGTAGTTTTCCTTCTCTGTAGGATCTCTGCCCGGTTTTGGGATTAAGGTAATGTTGGCTTCATAGAATGAGTTTGGAAGGGTTGCTTCCTTTTCTATAGTTTTGAAGAGTTTGTAGAGGATTGGGGTTAGTTCTGTTCGGAATGTTTTGTAGAATTCTGGAGTGAAGCCGTCTGGGCCTGGGCTTTTCTTTGTTGGGAGGTCTTTAATCACTGATTCAATCTCTGCTTCAGTTATGGGTTTGTTCAGGTTGATTGTTGCCTCTGGGCTAAGTTTTGGCAGGTTGTGTGAGTCTAAGAACTTTTCCATTTCTTGGTGGTCTTCTGATTTGTTGGAGTACAGTGCTTTGTAGTAATTTCTGATTATGTTCTTAATGGTTGTAATGTCTGTTGTTATGTTGCCTTTTTCATCTTTGATGCTGTTAATTCTTGCTTTCTCTTGTTTTTTCTTTGTCAGTCGGGCCAGCGGGGTGTCTATTTTGTTTATCTTTTCAAAAAACCAGCTTTTTGATTTGTTGATTTTGTGTATGGTTTTTTTTATTTCTATCTGGTTGATTTCCTCCCTTGTTTTGATGATTTCTTGTTTCCTGTTGTGTGTGGGGCTCATCTGCTGCTGCTTTTCCAATTCCTGGAGGTGTGTGGTTAGTTCCTGTATTTGGCGCCTCTCTTGGACCTTGGCATGAGCTCCAATTGCGATGAGTTTACCCCGTAGCACTGCTTTGGCAGTGTCCCACAAGTTTTGGAATGTTGTATCAGAGTTTTCATTGGTTTCCATAAATTTTTTGATCTCATCTTTAATTTCTTCCCTGACCCATTGTTCGTTCAATAGCATATTGTTCAACCTCCAAGAGTTTCTATATTTCCTTGGGCATTTTGAATTGCTGATTTCCAGTTTCATTCCGTGGTGGTCTGAGAGGGTACATGGTATGATTTCTATCTTTTTGAAGTTATTTAGATTTGCTTTGTGTCCTATCATGTGGTCGATCCTGGAGAAGGTGCCATGTACTGCTGAAAAAAATGTATAATCTGTGGTCTTAGGATAAAAAATTCTATAAATGTCTACCAAGTCCAGTTGTTCTAATGTTTGTACGAGCTCTGTTGTTTCTTTGTTGAGTTTTTGTTTTGTTGATCTGTCTATAGTTGTTAGCGGGGTGTTAAGATCGCCCACTATTATTGTGTGTGTATCTATGTCTCCCCTTAAGTCTGTAAGTAGTTGCTTCACGAAGCTAGGCGCATTGGAATTAGGTGCATATATGTTCACGATTGTAATTACTTCTTGATGGATCAGTCCCTTCACCAATATATAATGTCCTTCTCTGTCCTTTTTGATGTCTGTCAGCTTGAAGTCTAGGTCATCTGAGATTAGAACAGCTACACCAGCCTTTTTTTCTCGTCCATTGGCATGAAATGTCTTTTTCCATCCTTTCACTTTAAATTTCTTACAGGATTTTCTGGTTAGATGTGTCTCTTGTAGGCAACATATAGTTGGGTGCTGTTTGATGATCCATTCCGTTAATCTATGCCTTTTGATTGGTGAGTTTAAGCCATTTGTGTTTAGAGATAATATTGAGAGGAATTGGTTTTGGGCTGCCATGAGTGTAAGTGTGCAAGTGTGTATTTGCGACTATTGGAGTTTTTGATTGGTTGACTTTTCTTGTATGGATTTTAGTGGGGAGGTCTTCCCATTTGCCATCTTTGATTTTGGTTTGTATTTTTTCTTTCTGGGTTTAGCACCTTCCTGAGGAGATTTTCCAGAGCTGGTTTCGTGTTGATGTATTCTTCGAGTTTCTCTTTACTGTTGAAGTATTTGATTTCATTCTCAAATATAAATGAGAGCTTTGCTGGGTACATTATTCTTGGTTGGCAGTTGTTTTGTTTCAGGATTTGATAGGTTTTACCCCATTCTCTCCTTGCTTGGAGCGTTTCTTCTGATAGGTCGGCTGTGATCCTAATTTCCCTTCCCCTGAAAGTAATCTTATCCTTTTTTCTTACTTGTCTTAGAATGGTTTCCTTGTATTCACTTGAAGGTAGCTTGAGGACCACATGTCTGGGAGACGATTTGTTCGGGTCGTATCTACTGGGGGTTCTTTGTCCTTCCTGGATTTGTGCTAGATTTATATTTCCAGTATTCTGGAAGTTCTCCTGTATTATCTCATTGAGCACTCGTTGCAAGCCTGTCTCCTTTTCCACTCCTTCGGGAAGGCCTATTATTCTAATATTTGATTTTTTGAGGTTGTCTTTCATTTCCTGTATGGACCTATTGGCTTTCTCTAGATTTGTCTCCAACTGTTTGATGAGCTGCTGCCTTTCATTCTGATTGTCTTCCAATTCTGATATTCTGTCTTCTGCTGTGTTCATTCTGTTGGTTAGGCTTTCAATTTTGTTCTCTATATCAAGGATTCCCTTTTTGACTTGATTTATTTCTGCAGTGATATGGTTTTCGAATGCCTTAGACTCTTCCCAGCGCTTTTCACTCTCTCTGACGAATTTCATCATTAGCTTCTTAAAGTCCTTATCTGATAGTTCCTCTATGTCTTCATCTTGCATCTCAGATATTGGGATTAGTTTTTGGTTGTATTGGGAGGGAGTGCTTGATCTTTCCTCTGGGTCATTGCTTTTTCTGATACTTCTCCTCATTGTGTTTTTACTTCTTGTTGTTTTGAGATTTTAGCGGTGATTCAGCTGAGCCGGCTCTGGTTTGGGCTCTCTGGCTGAGCCCAGCAGGGCTTACTGCCTGAGTCACCAGCTGCTTTCAGGGTCTGTAGATCACAGCCCCGAGTTGGGTCAGGAGGCTTTGTGGGCCAGCCCTAGTGCCAGGCCCCTTCCCCTGTGGCTCCCTCTCAAAGGCAGTTCCCTACAGATTCACTCTGCCGAGCCGCGCCTGGGCTTTGGGTCACAAGGCTAATACAGCGGGGGTCTCTGCCTCAGTGCTGAGCCGAGACTCTCCTTCAGGGCTTAAGGTTAGCACAGCAAGGGCTCCTGCTGCTCGGAGCCTAAAATCCCCAACCCCGGCCTGTGCTGGGCTGGAGATCTCCGCAGCCCCAGTGCCAAACTCGGAAGCGCTGCTCCGCCGAGGGCTGCAACACCACAGGCAGGTCTTTCTGAGCGGGCTCCTGCTGGGAAAACCTGTCCGGCCAGTTCAGCTGAGCCCGCTATGGTCTGGCCTCTCTAGCTGAGCCCAGCTGGGGACTCCGCCCTGAAGAAGCCACTTCCTCAGCTACACTCTCTCAAGGATGGAAGCGGATCTCTGAGAGGCACAGAGCCCTTTAGGTGAGACATGCCCCCACTAGTCTGCTCCTCTGCCCAGGACGTGAGGCCCTGTCGAGCGTTGCCCAGCCTCTGGGGCTCAGGGCGAGTCCAGCAACAGGATCCACTGACTCTCCCGCAGCCAGTCCACAGCTCGGAGCCGATATGGGGATCTCTGAGCCCCAGTCCCACAGTGCTGCTCCTGTTCCCTATGCACTCTCCCAGAGCCGCTGAGCAGCGGGTAGGCAAGCCTCTGGGAAATCTCCCCAGCTTTTCCTCCACTTCTGCAGGGATAATGCACCCAATGATCAGTCCAGTAGCCTCCTCTGGGGGCTCCTGCCTTCCAGGGGACTGGTGCCCCTGACGGTGTGGGCGCCTATCCTTCCAGCCGCCTCTGTTTTCCCTGGGGCGGTTGAGCCTCTGCCGCCTTCCCCCTGCCTGGGATCGTGACTCACCAGGTTTCTCGCGGCGTGCTGTATTTTCTTTCCTACTTTTTGCGGCTGTTCCTTCACGCTGTGTAGATCTTCTTGCTTTAGTGAACTCCAGTGACCTTCTCGCTCTTCTCCCTACAGTTTCGCGCCTCCTGGCCTGTTTCTCTGCTGGATCGGCTCCCCTCCTTCCCTACTCCACCCTACACCAGCTCTCTGCAGTCGGCCATCTTTTTCAGTCTCTCAAGATCTCTCTTTCAAACTAGCTTGAAATACACAACGCTTAACTACAGACAGGATGCTGTGCAATCAACCAAGAGGACTCACTCCTCATGTCTGGCTAAGCCTCTACCCTCTTAGCCCAGTGCCTTCTCCTTTCCAAACAAGCTGGACGTCTGCACCTGCTCTGTGTACACCTTTCTACTCTGCACTTAACTGACATCAGAAGTCAGTGGTGTCGGTGCCCGGCTTCTTCCAAATAGTGTGCCATCTCCTAGGTTCACCCGTCTTGTCTTGCTCTTTTAAAGCAGGTACTCCATTGTAAATCCCTTCCATATCATCGCTGTTGTGAGTGATGTTTCAATAGCAGTCAAGTGCACAAATCCATGTCATATGCTTATTTCAGCTCCTTTGGATATAGACACACAAGTGGAAGTGCTGGATCATAGTGGTCAGATAATCTTAGTTTCAGGTTTTGCAAAAACTGGTTTTCCAAAGTGGCAGTGTGAATTTACAATTCCAGCAGCAGCGCACAACCGTTTCCTCTGTTGCCCATCCTGCTGTCAACCACACACACACAACAATGCATTTGCATATATCCATCCAATCTCGTGGCTATTAATTGAGATCTTGCTGCATGTTTACTTTGTACTTCTCTGGAGATGAGTCATACTGAGCAAGTTTCATGTATCTGCTGGCCATTTGCTTAGTTTCTTTAGAGAAATGTTAGTTCAGGTCCTCTGCCCATTGTTTCACAGAATGGTTTGGTTTGGTGTTGGTGATGCCGCTGAGTTCATTGTATGCTTTGGGTATTTTTAGCCTTGTAGTCAACCTCTCTGAGCTGTCTATTCCACTGATGGCTTCCTGTGTTATATAGTGTTTTTAGTCTGACACAATCCTATTTGTCCTTTTTTGCTCTTGTTGCCATGAGAGTCAAACAATTAAAGAAAGATATTACCAGTGAGATAATTGAGATGACAGAAACAAGTTTAATACCCAAGGGAGATGACAACAGCGGAAGGTCACAGGGGTACATATTTGCCACTTAGAGGAGACACATGCCAAAGATCCCAGGACAAAGTATTATGCAGGGCCCAGCATAATTCATTAACTACAAAAGAAAGAGAAGAATAAACTAAGGAATGAATCTATACTTCAGGAGGCCAGCAGCAGACAAAAAACAGCATCAAGACAGACTACTGAGCAGGAACATGGAGTCTCAAGGGAGCAGGGAGAAAGTCCATGGCCTGGGTGCTGTGCTCAAGGCCCCGGCCCCAGGGGGAGCTGAAGTCCGGTGCAATCAGCAGTCAGGCTAAATCCAGCTGCTGTGTGCAGAGCACACAGCCTTGGCATTGGACTCTCCCTTGAGCCAGACCATTCCACTCAGGACCCAGTGAGGGCTCAGCGGATCTGGAGAAGTCCCTCTGTGGAAACCAACGTTAACATACTTGGAGAAATGTCGGGAAGCATACCTGGTGTTTGTTTTCCTCTCCCATGGTGAAGGTTGGGTTTTCTGCAACCTGGCTCTAGGAGGGTTCTCATGGCCCTGTGCAAATCACACATGTCCCACCCAGTCCCGTGCCATTGCTCCATGTACCCAAATGCTGAACGCATGTCCACTTGGTGCCCCCCGGCCTTCTTCCGCTCCGGAGTCCCTGCCAGGAGCCTCCTGGACATCTGAACTCTGTCCACGATCCCATCAGACACTCCTACTACTCCTCCGACTGCACAGAACTCTGCTGGGTGTTGGGGGAGGGGGCTGGAAGAAAACAGCCCTCCTTACCCTACGGGAGCCCCCATTCCCACCCATGCCATACCACCAGAGCTCTCTACAAAGCACGTGTTCAATTGCAGACCTGTCTCGCTTCTGTTTTCCTCACCGAGCAAGGGTGTGCAGGGGTCAGGAGGGTGCAGGGTTCTCAGGGCCCGGGTGCAACCCCTTTGCTAACTGTTCTGGGGGGCGGCCCCTGGTAGGAGGAACCCACCTGGAACACAGGAACCTGTAACCCTGCAAGACCCTGGGAGGGGCGCACAGGGATAAAGGCAGCGGAGCTGCAGCGGGGGAGGGTTGACCATGGCCATTCAATGGCTCTTTGATTTAACAACTCCAAGCCCTTTGAAAACATTTTGCCAAGAAAAGCTTGCCTTCAACAGAGGCCAGGGCCCCGGGGTTAATTCTCCCATTGCAGTGAGTTTGAATCAGCTCTAAACCCTCCCTGACATGAAACCGCCCAGGCCTCGGGCCGCACTGATCCCACTGAGCCCCACAAACTGGGCAGGATTAAGGGGCCTGCTCCTCAGCAGGCTCAAAGGCGGATGGGCAGGCTCAAAAGAAAAAGAATATTTAGGGATAATTGCTTGTGTCCAAACACAAGTATTAAGGACCCCTGTTTGCCTTGGGGACTTTGTAAGCCAGAATGAAACAAACACCCCTGTTTAGACAGCTGGACCAGTGGCCTGGATTGGTGACTGAAGGAGGAAGCGCTCCCAGCTGCTGGGAATGCAGCCTGGCCCCAGAGCCAATGGGTGGCCAGGCACTGGACCTGGGCACAGACCGACTGTGTTCCTAGTCCAAGCCTGGGGCCCACTGAGCTGCGGGCCTGGGAGTGCCCAGTGGGCTGCAGGCAGTCCCGGGGCCCCAAGCCAGGGAGCGGGGATCCACCTGCAGCATATCCAGCCACAGAGGGTTCGCAGTTGGCACCCCCAACTGAGATTCCTCCCAACTGAGAACCCCAGCGCCTCCCTTGGCCTGGACCCAGCAGAGACATGCCCAACCTAGCCCACAGAGCCCTGAGGGGACACGGCCTGCACCACATTTGATGGCTCCCTTGTCCCAGGCTATTTCCCTGCCACATCCGGCTGCGCCCTGGCCTCCTAGGTTGACAGAGGAGGGTATGTGAGTGGGAAATGGGAACAGAGCACCAGGCTAGACCATATGTCTGGGACATCAGGGTTGTCTGACTAGCTCAGCGAGACCCAGGTGCAGGTCTCCAGCCCCCAGGGCCTGAGCTGTCCCGGAACCCGGATTCTGGGCCCCTCTGGGTCCTGGGAGTTGGAGAGCCTGGGAAAGGCCAGGCCAGGAATGGCAGAGTTCCGAGTGAGGGGTACTAGCTCCTGAGGGGCGGAAGGGGGACAGGCAGAAGAGCCAAAGGACCAACCAGGACACCTGGTTCACCCAGGCGGAAGCCTGAAGCCAGGAAGCCTCTAGGACAGCTTGGAGGCTGGATACAGAGCGGGGATCGGGCAGAGTCTCACTTAGAGGGGATCCTGGGGATGGCCCACAGCCTTGTGCCTGGGGCATCCACGCCTGTGCCTTTCCCAGCTGCTCCTGCTGCTAAACCCAGATCAGACAAGGGGCTGCAGGCCTAGCTGGGGAGCAGCACAGGGGATGCATAAGCACCATGGACTCAGGAAAGGGAAACCACCTTCCAGGAAACAATTTTCTGAAAGCAGGTGGGTCCCAGTGAAGCTCCTGACCCTGTAGCTGCAGCCCAGGCAGATCCTGTGACCTTGGGGCTGCAGGCCTGCGAGGGGAATGCAGCTTGGGAAACCCAAGAGTTTTACTAGTGGCTGCAGGCTAAGACTTTGCCCTGGAGGGGGGCTCCTAAGGGGAAATGGCTGGAGTAATTCCCCCTAGCCACCAGGGTCCACTGATTGCAGCTGCTGTGGCCTCCTGTGCCCTGGTGGGTTTTGGAGCCAAACAGCAGACATTCGAGTTTGCCAGACATTACTGAGCCAGCTGGGAAAAAAAAAAAACAAAAAAAAAAAACACCGAAAACTTATGTTTAATTCCAGACAAAACCCAAGCATGCTCACATTTTACTTTGAAAGACCCCCGAAGGGTACTTTCCTTTTGGGGAGGCCCCTCCCAAGGAACAGCGAGACCACTTGTGCAGATGCAAACAGAAGAGGTTTATTCAGATACACAGGTACCTGGGGCGACAAAGTCTCTTGGAAGACTTGCGCGCCCTAGGTTGGGGTCTAGGGGTTTTTATAGGGTCCTGGAGCAGAAAGCGCGGTTACAGAAGCGAGAAGCATAGTTACAGGATCCTGATTGGTGAATTTACATGGGGCCAGGGTCATGGTGAAGGCAACTTTATTTTAGTACCGGGAATTTCCAACAATGACTGAGTTAGCCTTGAGTTGCTTCCCTATTTTTGATAACAGCTGAGTTGGCACTGAGTTAGCTCTCTTTCCTAATATTTCTCCCTTATTTGGGGGCCAGATGTTTGACCACAGATGTGAAGTAAGCTTGTCCTGACCTTGTTCGCTTTTTTCCCAGAGATCCTGTTATTTTTAATTCCAAGCCTTGCAAAAATGGCGTTTCTGCTGCTAAAGCTCATGGGTTTTCTGGCGAGGGTCTTTCAACTTTTTTAAAAAGATATATTTATTTAAAAGGCAAAGAGAGAGAGAAAGCTCTTCGATCGCCCAGAGCACTCTCCCAAATGCGCCACTATGAACCCAGTAAATAAGAACTTTGGGGGTCTCCCATGTGGGGGCAGGGACCCAAGAGTTTGAGTCATGCTCTGCTGCTTTCCTAGGTGCATTAGCGGGGAGCTGGATGGGAAGTGAAGCTGCCAGGGCTCTAACCAGCGCTACAATTGGATGTCAATGCTACAAGAGGTGGCTTTACTTGCTATGCCACAGCCTACCCCATGTCCACATGTGTTTTTTTGTTGTTGTTGTTGTTGTTTTTACCCTAGCACACTCCTATGTCCCTGGACATAATGCAAATCCAACCACAATATGGAAGTCTGTCCACTGAATGGCAGTTTCTTTCCATTGTGCCTGGTTGCCAGTGTGCAGTAACCACCTGTCAAAGAATTCCAATAGGGATGAAGTGTAGCCTTGTTGGGTAGGTTTTCAAACCTCTGGTGAACATCTTATTCTTTTTAACCATGAGATCTGACCCATTTTCCTGGCAGGGAAAACTGAACCAGCATGTTTTGTTTGTTGCCTGTAGGTGACTTCATCTATCCACTTCCTTCCTGTGCCTGAAAAGTCTCCTCAGATTCTGCAGCATGGCTTTGCCCTGCACCCTAGGGCAGAAGTGGACGATGCTGTGGGTAGAACTGAGGTTTAGGGGCAGCTCCTGCTTCATGGACTTGTTCTATAGGGGAGGGGCCCATGGTTCTGATGGCGGGAGGGGACCCTTTGCCTCCCTTCTGGGAACTCCTAATACTCTTCCTTCCACAGCTCTTTGGGGTTTTGGTTTTGCTTGGTTTTGGAGATTTACTGCTGCATTCATTGTGTCATGCCACACACTGATTTCAACAGCATATAAAAGCCACGAAATTGAACACATAATATCAGATCCTTGGTCAAGAGATTAAATTATTGTTACTTTGGGATGAGAAGGGATGATGTTGAGGACAGTGAGAACCTCCCAGGAAATCGGCGGCCCAAAGACACCCCAGGGTTCTCCCCTAAGCCGCTCTGGGGACCTGTTCCCATGTCAGGCAAAACCCAGGACACTGGGGCGGTGAGGATGATTTGTGTGACCCGCAAACTGGGTTTGGAGTCTCAACAGGCCAGGGACCCCAAGAGCTCTGTGGGAGCTGAGGGGCCTGGGCAGGCAACTGAGCTGCAAATCCCAGGGTGGTGCAGTTGGGGTCATTCCATTGGAATGTAAACCTCTCAGAGCTGCGTGAATGAGCGACCTGCAGGCCAGGATTCTTGAGTTTCACCCTAAGTATGCTTGAAGGGTTAAAAATAAACCAACATCCACTGCGCCCTGTGGCTTGGCATCCTTGTGGACAAGGCACTTGAATTCTAGGCAGGTATCTATGGGATCACTGATGCTAGGCTGGGGGTCCAGGGTGGGTTTGCCCTCCCAGCCCGGTCTCTGGGCTCCCAGCCAACAGACAACCTAGCATGGGTGCTCCAGGGAGTCCCTGCTGCACAGGGGCCACTCCAAGCTCACCCTTGGACTGGGCCAGCGGTGGTGGGTCTGCTCCCACCTTCCGCCTGGAAGGTTCAGTTCCCACATGTGGCCCAGAGTGAGAGCAACATGCCTACCTGGGACCTGGAGATTTCAATATGGAATCTAAAGTCTGGCTTTTTGGCTGATGACTTGCAGTCTACTTTCAAGCAGGGTTGGAAGGCGCAGATTCTGCTGTCTCCCTCCTTTTAGATCTGCTCAGCACCCCGCCTCCTATTCTTCCCTGCTACAATGAGACATTTGGAATCTGTTAAGATAAATGACAATAAAAGCTATAATAAAAACAGAGTGCAGATATATTTTTACCAATGTCCTTATGCTTATTGCGTGTTTCTGCATATGTGAATGCATGTACAACATTGACATGTTTAGATGTATGGAAATATCCAGTATCCACATATACAGACAGATGTGGGAGAGAGATTCATTCGCTGGCTTGTGCTGTGTAGATATACATTTGCCTTCTAAAATTTCAATGCGTACTTTTGTATTAAAGATACAAGTGCAAAGTTTGAGCTTTTCAGAGACAAACGTAAGAGGCTGTTTTCTCCTAGTTTCTATTAGAAGCCCTCAAGACAGGAGCAAAATCTGTCTACAGGAACCAGTCAACACGAGAAAGCACAAGCCCACCTCAGTGGCAGGTACCATGGAGTGTGTGCAATCCACTTCTTTCTCCTGTGTCACCTGACTTCAGCGTGTGAGGGTTTACTTCCCAGAAGGACTCCAGGCAGGGTCAGTTCTTGCCACCAGCACGACTGCTTGATGCTGTGAAACGCTAAACATAGGCAGATTTTCACTGAACAGAAGCTCTCACTGCATTCTTCCAGCTCTAGCCAGGCAGCCTGGGCACCCCTCAAGCTCCCCACCCCCTGAAGGCTTGTCCAGGTTGCATGCTGGAGCCCCAGCATGAGTGGCTCAGCCAAAAATATGCCATTGATGGAAGCAGAAGTGAGAGTTGAGTCATCAGGAATTCCCTCAATTTTGTGCAGGCTCCAGGACAAAGAACATTTGATTTTTTTAAAGATTTATTTTATTTTTATTACGAAGTCAGATATACTGAGAGGAGGAGAGATAGAGAGGAAGTGGAGCTGCCGGGATTAGAACCAGCGGCTATATGGGATCAAGGCAAGGACCTTAGCCACCAGGCCACATTGCCGAACCCGAACATTTGATTTTAAGCATGGAGCTACTGGGCAGCTATGGAGCAGTACTTGTCTATGGGAGGAAAAAACTAGAAACATATCAGAAAGATACATTTTTTGTAGTCTTTGCCTTGCAACGGTCTCACAGTTTTTTTTGTTGTTGTTGTCTAAATAATATTTTTATAAACACAACTTACAGTATTTGAAGCTGTTTCCCCAGAATCCCTATGAACAGAACTAACTCTTCCTCATCATTACAGACACAGAGTTTCTGTGCTTGTGATTTTACTTTTAAACATTTATTGATATTGATTTATTGAAAAGGCAAAATGACACGCTCCAAATGATCACAACAGCTGGGGCAGGGCCAGGCTGAAGCCAGGAGCAAGAACACCAGTGGGGTCTCCCAAATGGGTAGTAGGTGCTTTAGCAAGAAGGTAGAGCCAAAGCAGGGGCCAGAACGCAAACCAGCACTCGTTTTGATACAGGATGCTGCATCTGTGACCCAAGTGGCAGTGGGAGTGATTACTACTTCATTTGGCTTCCTATACTGCTCGTAGAGCACACTTGATGAGCTATCACACAATTTCCTATGAAGTCACACTGGCTATTATTCTCCTGTCAATTCTTCTTATACATGGCTCCTTCACTATATCATCCCTAATTAATACTCAAGAGTGCATATGAATTCTCATTCCAGCCTGACCATTAGCTAAAATGTGATTCATCTCAACATTAGCAGGAACAAACCAAGCTCCCTTTGACCTAACAGAGGGGGAATCTGAACTAGTACCAGGATTCAACATAGACTACGCTGCAGGACCATTTGCCCTATTCTTTTTAGCTGAACACACTAACATTATTATAATAAATGCCCTCACTGTCACCTTATTTCTAGGGGCATTCTACGACACACTAAACCCCCACCCTTTACAATTAATTTCGCTATTTAAAACTCTCATTCTAACAACAGTATTTTTATGAATCCGAGCACCATACCCATGATTTCAATATGACCAACTCATGCATCTCCTATGAAAAAATTTCCTGCCCCTAACCCTAGCCCTATGTATATGACATGTATCAATGCCTGTATTTCTAGCAGGAATCCACCCCCGCATGCATAGAAACATGTTTGATAAGAGTTACTTTGATAGAGTAAATTATAGGGGTTTAAACCCCCTTGTTTCAAGAGACTTAGGTCTTGAACCCATCCCTGAGAACTCAAAATTCTTCTTGCCACCCACTATACCATGCTGTAAGTAAGGTCAGCTAAAAAAGCTATCAGGCCCATACCCCAAAAATATTCATTTATATCCTTCCTGTACTAATTAACCCCAAGTCCTAACTGCTATTTTACTCACAATTTGAACAGGCACTGCCATTGCTAGAGTCAGGTCTCACTGACTTGCAATCTGAGTCGGCTTAGAAATAAATATACTTTCTATTATTCCCATCCGTACCTGTAAGAGTAACCCACGATCTACAGAAGTTGCAACCAAATATTTTGTGACCCAAGCCACAGCATCAATAATTCTCATAATAGCAATCCTTCTAAACCTAATGTACTCAGGCCACTGAACCATTATCAACCTCAACAACCCTGTCCCACCTTTACTGATAACCACTGAACTAACCGTAAAATTAAGCATAGCTTCCTTTCACTTCTGAGTGCCACAGTTATCCAAGGAGTCAACCTAAAATCAGCCCTTCTCCTATTAACCTGACAAAAATTGCTCGCCTTTCTATCCTTTACCAAAACCACAATTCCCTAAACATTTTACAATTAACACTCATAGACCTCCTATTTATTATAATTGGCAGATGAGGAGTACTTAACCAAACACAATTACGAAAAATCTTGGCATATTCATCAATTGCCCACATAGGCTGAACAGCAACTATTTTAATGTATAATCCAGATATTATAATTCTCAACCTTATTATTTATATTATTTTAACAATTCCCATATTTATATTTCTCATTATTAATTCCAGCACAACAGCTCTTTCACTAGCCCAAACATGAAACAAGACACCTTTAATAACCGAAACCATGCTAACAATTCTAATATTCCTAGGAGGCCTTCCCCCACTTACTGGCTTCATGCCTAAATGAGCTAGCATCAATGAACTTACAGCGTAATCCTTCCAACCCTAACAGCTGTACTAACTCTACTAAACCTGTATTTCTACAGACAAGTAATCTATTCATCCTCACTAACAATATTTCCTACCAAAAACATCATAAAAATAAAATGACAATTTGAATTCAAAAATCAAGCTATTTCCTAGCGCCTCTAGTTAATCTATCAACCCTCTCCCTCCCCCTCCGGCTATTAGAAGTTTAGGTTACACAGAGACCAAGAGCCTTCCGCTGGGTTCAAAAACAACACACCCAGGAGAGGTGGTGCTGGTGGCGGTGAGGGGGAGCCCTCCTATTTACAAGCATAACTTCTGCCCCATGGGGCCCTCCATGGTCCTCCGTACATCTCTGCCCCCGCCCTCCAGGGCCCAGAGCAGTGAAGAGCCCCAGATCCCGTCGGGCCACACAGAACTTACCCTGGCGAGAAGAGCAAGCACAGCCGGAGGAGAAAGAAAAGGGTCCCCGACAGTGGAGGAATCCTGCGTGGTGCTGCCGCGGAGGGATTGGCCGCAAGGTCACTTCCTGCGAGGTGCTGCGGCCATGCACACTCAGTCTGCGGAGAACAAGCATAGGAAGAGGACGCATCCCTGGACTCTCCGTTGGAGCGGTTCTCCTGCTCGAAGATGCACTGCGGACCCCGTGAGTGGACGTGACAGGGCTCGTGGACTCCAGCTAGCCCTAGTCCTGTCTGCTGTCCACATGGACCCCACCGGGGGAGGACCTCGTGGTGGCCGCCATGGTGGACGTGGGGCCGCCGGTAAACAAGGTGGAGTTGGTGCCGCCCCCAGAGTGCCTGGTGTTTGAGCGTCGCTGGAGGAGTTCGCGGACCTGAAAGGACATCTACAAGGTAAGACCCCCAAGGTACAGGGGTCCAGGAAGAGGAGGTAGCGGCTTGGCCCTAGCGTGTGTCCAGGAGCGCAGCTGGCGACTTGTCCTTGGGTGCGGGGTCCAGCTGGGGAGGCGTGGCTTGGACGTCAGCAGGGTGGGCCGAAGCTTAGTCCTGAATGTGAGTTCCTGGAGGCCAGGTGGTGGCTTGGTCCTCAGCGCAGGTCAGAAAGGTAGGCAGTGGCTTAGCCATCAGCGCATGATCCAGGTGGGGTGGCAGAAGATTGCTTTTGGTGCGTGGTCCAGGAGGGCTGGCCTTGGCTTGGATTTGGGTGTGGCGTGGGGTCGGGAAGGCATGCAATGGCTTGGTTATTGGCATGGGGTCCTTGAGGGCAGGTGGTGTCTTGGTGAATGGCGGTGTCTGTGAGCACAGGCCTCTCCTTGGGCCTCCATTGGGGTCGTTAGGGGCCCCTGGCGGCTTGCTATATTCTTGAGGTCCCTGAGGACAAGAGTAGCTGGGCCATCTCACAGGTGCGTGAGGGGAGGTGGCCACTTGCCTTTGTGTGGTGTTACTGGAGCGGTCCATGGTTTAGCACTCAGTGAAGGTTCCAGGAGGTGAGGTTGTGGCTTCCTCATCTGCACAGGGTCTAGGAGGGCAGGTAGTGGCTTGTCCCTAGGTACAGGGTCCAGGAGGCAGGTGATGGCTTGGTACTTGGTGAGTGTTCCTGGAGGGCAGGCCGTGTCTTGGCTCTTTTTGTGTTGTCTGGGAGGGCTGGTGGCAGCTTGGTCATTGGCGTGGTCCATGAAAGGCATGAGGTGGCCTGGCCCTAGGCATGGGTTCCAGGAGCGCAAGTGGCAGCTTGGTCCTCCCTTTGGGGTGGGGAAGCACAGGTGGTGGCTTCGCCCTTGGTTAGGGGCCATGAGGGCAGGCAGTGTCTTGGCCCTTTTTGTCTGGGAGGGCTGAAGTCCTTGGTGCAGGGATGAGAGGGAAGGCTATGGCTTGGCACTCAGTGTGGTCTCTGGGTATAGTGGGCAGAGGTTCCTCAGGTTCACACTGTCCTGCAAGGCCTGCTCCACTTCTGTCCTCGGGCTGATGGTCTGTCTTCCTACCTTCCGTCCGTCCTTCCGTCCTTCATTCCTTCATTCCTCCCATAATGCTGGTGCGTGTTGGTGGGATATGAGGTGGTGTTTGTATGCAGCACGTGCTGGTGCACACACTGGCCCCTGCCCCCAGGCCAGGCTTCGGTGGAAGGCTGAGCTGCAGTTTTTCCCCTCAGGATGGTGTCTGTACTAACCGCTGCCACCCTGAAGAATTCTTCCCTAGGGACGAGAAAAAGAGCCCCAGTTTTAAAATTTTATCATCTATCTATGTGTTTATTATAGTTTAGGAAGTGTTATTCAATAATGAAATGAAAAAACACACCATTCAATTTCTGGTATAAGCAACAGAAGGATGAAAGGTTTCATAATTGGAATGTTGCAGAGTAACTGGGTTTTTCAAAGGTAATTGTATTGTAATCTTTTTTACACACACAGGTCCCTAAATCCTTAAGGTAAGGGAATTATATTCTTTCACTCCTTGTTGGGGGGAAAAGTCGGGGTGGAGGTTAATGGGCAACAAGGTTGAGTGACTTGCTCAAGGTCCATAGTGTTTTTCTTGCCCTCTGTACCAGTGCTTTCGAACGATGCTGCTGTGCCAGGGAAGGCTCATTCAAGTTCAGACCCCCTAGGCCTCTGAAAAGGAGTGGAATCAGCTTCTGGCTGTGGGAATTTGGAATCTTTTTTTTTTTTTTTTTCTAGCCAGGAGCCTTAGTGTAGATTCCAGGACAGGCAGAGAGGACAAGGAGGAGCTAGTTCAGCACCTCTGTAGGATTTCGTTTCCTATTTGCTGAGTTTGAGTTGGAAAGGATGAGCAAGTCTGTGAGGACCTGGTTAGCATGCTCTTAGGAGCCATCCTTGACTCTTCCTCCCCAGATCAGCTCCTGTGGACCAGGTGTGAAGCGTTGAGGTTTTTCTTAAATTGTAGATTCATCTTCTGTATTGCATTTATCCAGTTAGAGATTCACTTCAGTGTTCTTCGGTTAATATGTCTATTGTTTTTGAAAAGACAAATGATACCCCTTTATTACATTACTGAAAATAAGTGAACTTCAGTGCTGTTAAATTGGATACACATAGTAAGTGTCTAGAGATTGTTCTGTGATACATGGACTCTCGGCATTCTACTTGAGGAAGTTGGGGAAGCCTAATTGTGGCGTGTGAATAGTGGGACTGGAGAAGTTTATGGAGAATTGTTTCTTTAATATTTTTACAAAAAATAATTCTGAAATACTGCTCTTTGTCTAAGTTAGTGTGTTGGCACCATGACTTGTGGAAACTCATTTTAAAGGAATGACAACACCAGTATGTTTGAAAACAATTGTTTTTATTTAGGATTGGCAGCCTCCATGTGCATGTGAAGTTAAAAGCTTTGACTTTACTCCAAGAGTCCAGTGCCAGAATGAACTTGAGGTGAGTGTTACTTCCTCCTTCTTGCCCATAGATTTATTCTGGGTGTTGGGACTGTAGGCTGACAACCTGGAGGAGCTCATATCGCAGGTCCCAGAATTTGTGTGAATTGAGGTTGTAGCAATCGTTGCTCAATGTTCTGAGGCAGTTTCTGAGTTTTTTGTAAGTTATTTAGTGATTACTAAGGTTTTTCTACTCAGCATGTTATAACAACTGTATAGCTCTGCTTTGTTTTACTTGGTTGAAATACTCAATACTAAATCAAAGAGAATTATGAAGTTACAACTTGTCAGTGTTTATTTTTTCAAAAGATTTATTTATTTTTACTTGAAAGGCAGACTTACAGAGAGAGAAAGATCTTCCATCTGCTGGTTCATTCTCCTGATGGCTGCAGCTGCTGGAGCTGAGCCAAACCTATGTCAGGAACCAGGAGCTTCTAGGTGTCCCACGCAGATGCAGGGTCCCAGGGTTGCTTTCCCAGACCACAGGCAGGGAGTTGGATGGGAAGTGGAGCCGACAGGTTATAAACTGATGCCCAAATGGGTTCCCAGTGTTTGTGAGGTGAGGATTTAGCCACTGAGCCATCCTGCCAGGCCCAACTGAAATTTAAGTATATCTGTACCGCACCACCATCTGCCACATTGTCAGATGGTTCTTCAGTGTGGTATAAAAATTACTGGAGAGGGCCCAGTGCTATACCCTAGCGGCTAAAGTCCTCACCTTGAATGTGCTAGGATCCCATTTGGGTGCCAGTTCCAATCCTGGCAGACCCTCTTCCCATCCAGCTTTCTGATTGTGGCCTAGGAAAGCAGTAGAGGACAGCCCAAAGCCTTGGGGACCCTGTGCCTGTGTGGGAGACCTGGAAGAGGCTCCTGTCTCCTGGCTTCTGACCAGCTCAGTTCTGGCCACTGTGGCCACTTGGGGAGTGAATCATCTGGTGAAAGATTTTCCTTTCTATCTGTCCTCATCTCTGTATATCTGACTTTCCAATATAAAAATAAATAAATCTTAAGAAAAACCTCCTGAAGAATACGAAATACGTTTATAAGAATTTTGGTTTTATATGAAAGGCAGACTTTACAGAGAGCCAAGGGCAGATAGGGAAGGTCTTGGTTGGGAGGATCATTCACCAAATGGCCTGCAAGGAGGGAGCTGAGCCGGTCTGAAGGTGGGACGCACAAGCTTCTTTGGAATCTTCTGTGTCCAGGGTCCCAAGGCATCCTCAGTTGCTCTCTCCGGCCATAAGTAGAGAGCTGGATCAGAAGGGGAGCACCTGGCATCGCCACCACAGGGCTGAAGATGAGTTTGTTGCAGCATCATTGTAGCTGCAAAATGGGAATTTTTGATAGACAAGATTTATTGTTTGATGAAGGGTTTTGGCTTCCATATCTTTCTAAAATAAGAATTTAATGGATATTTCTTTCTTTAGTCTCTCTCTCTGTTTAAGATTTATTTATTTTGGGCCTGGCAAGATAGCCTAGTGGTTTCAGTCCTTGCCTTGCACGTGCCAGGATCCCATTTGGGTACCGTTTCTAATCCCGGCGGCCCCGCTTCCCATCCAGCTCCCTTCTTGTGGCCTGGGAAAGCAGTCAAGGATGGCCCAAAGCCTTGGGATCCTGCACCCATGTGAGAGACCTGGACGAGCTGCTGGCTCCTGGCTTCAGGTTGGCTTAGCTACAGGTGTTGCGGCCACTTGGGGAGTGAATCATCAGATGGAAGATGTTCTTCTTTGTCTCTCTTCCTCTCTGTATATCTGCCTTTGCAATAACAATTTTAAAAAGAATGCTTTTAGCAAATTTATTTATTTTATTGAAAAGGCAGATTTAAACAGAGGTGGAAAGATCTTCAAACTCCTGGTGAACTCCCTAAATGGTCATAACAGCTGGAGCTGAGCCAATCTGATGTTAGGAGCCTGGAGCTTCTTCTGGGTCTCCCATGTTGGTGTAGAGTCCAAAGGTGTTTGCCCATCCTTTATTGATTTCTCAGGCTGCAAGCAGGGAGAGGGGTGGGAAATGGGGCGGTGAGGACACGAATCCCATATGGGATCCTGCACGTGCAAGGCGAGGATTTAGCCAGTGAGTCATAACGCTTAGCCATTCCTTAGTCTCTTGTAATTAGACAACTGAGGAAAAATGTCTTAATATCAGTGAGGTAGTGGGTTGATGTACCTAAAATATTTTTTCTTCTGTTTATGAAATACTGAATTGCGTAGTAACAGAATAATCTGATGTGCTTAATTACCATTTGAATCCTAAAGTTAAACCAATTTGAAATTTTTTGTTTACTAGTATGAATGCTTTTTACACAGTAGAGAAACTTTTTTGCCTGAATAAAAAATGCTTATTAGAAGTATTTTTGAGCTAAAAAATGATAAGTCTGCATGCTTTCAGAGATAAAAAGTACTTTTATCCTGTAAGATTTATTTATTTTCACCCACAGCGTGTGACTGGACTTCTTGGACCAATTAGCAAAATTTTGGGAACTTCAAGGATCTGCTTTGAAAATCGCCATCGTAGAGAGAAAATCCTGGATCTGTGTGCTTTGAGCAAGGTGAGGCTTGTACTTAGTTTAGAAATTAGGTCAGAGCGCTGTACATTTATGAAACTAGGCACTTCACTAAGTTGTTGGGCAGCATTGCTTCTGAAGGAGGGTCTGACAGTGACATGCATGCATGCATGAAAGACAGAATGGATGGATTCCAGTTCTCGATAGAGGTTATCTTTTGCTCTGCTGTGAGATTAATGTGATTACTCTTAGATACTCCTTAGATCACGTTGTAGACAATGTGCAGAAGAAACACCAACCTGCAAATATCATATTTTGACGAGTGTGTGAGGATACCTCAACAAGTTTGTGGAAAATTGAATTAAAAGATATATTTATTTTGGTACAGACAATCTTGAATTTATACATGAGGTGTCAATAAAGTTGACAAGAATGCAAAATTAAAACCTGCATGGACTTTCCTATTTTTTCGTATCAAAATAAAATTCTATTTGACTGACTTATTTATTTGGAAGGCAGGGAGGTGGAGAGATCTCTCTGCTGATTCACTCCCTAAATGGCTACAAATTGCTATAGCAAACCCATCTTTAAGCCAGCGTGATGAAACCCTAGGTTCAGTCTCCCACATGGGTAGTAGAGGGTCCAAGAAATCGGGCTGTTATCTGTTGCCTTCTCAGGGATGTTAGCACTGAGCTGGATTGGAAACAGAGCTGCCATGGCAGTACCCTGTGGATGCCAGTCTGCTTGGCCTGCTGTGGCTCAGTGTTTGTCTCCCAACAATAACTTCAGGGCCTGGTGCAATGGCTCAACAGGGTAATCCTCCCATTTAGGCACTGGTTCATGTTCAGGCTGCTCCACTTTCAGTCCAGCCCCCTGCTTGTGTCCTGGGAAAGCAATGGAGGATAGACCAAAGGCTTGGGACTCTGCCCTTACCTTGGAGACCAGCAAGAAACTCCTGGCTCTTGGCTTCGGATTGTCAGCTCCAGTTGTTGTGGGCGTTTAGGGAGTGAGCCACTCAGTGGAATATTTTCTGTCTCTCCTCTGTAGATCTCTTTCCAATAAAAATATGTAAGTCTTTCAGGAGTGTATAAATTTAAAAATAGGTCTTAAGGAGTGTATAAATTTAAAATTAATTTGATTCCATTTCGCATGAATCTTCTAATGTACCTTTGAACAGTGTTCTGTGTTGAGCTTGTGATTTTTATTCTGTTTCTTAAAACGGAATGTATTTGAGGAGTCCTTTACTCTGCAGTCTTATGTGGCTTATATCAGTTTTACTTGTGGTTGTAAATCAGGTTAGTGGCTGTGGCAAGCATTATCTCTTAGGGTGAGTAATAGCTCAGCAACTAAGGGAGGAGAATTTAGACTGGTATTTGCCAAAATTTGTGTCAACATTAGTGTGTTACATGTTTTAATATTTATTTATTTATTTTGGAAAGTCAGACATACAGCAGGAGAAGTGACAGAGAGGAAGATCTTCCATCCACTGGTTCACTCCCTAAGCGCCTTCAAAGACCAGAGCTACGCTGATCCAAAACCTGGAGATTCTTCCCAGTCTCCCATGCAGGTACAGGTTCCCAAGACTTTGGGATGTGCTTGACTGCTTTCTCAGGCCATGAGGAGGGAATTGAATAGGATGTGGGGTGGCCAGGAGTAGAACTAGTGTGTGTATGTGATTCCGACTGAAGCAAGGGGAGGATATTAGCCTTTAGGCTATCGCTCAGAGACTGGAAATCATTTTTAATTATACTTGTATGATTTGTGAATTTATTTAAATATTTATTTGTTTGTTTGTTTGAAAGGCAGTGTTTTCAGAGATTGAGGGAATGACAGGTATTCTTTGTGCTGGTTCACTCCCCAAATGGTTGCAGTGGCAAGAGTGGTCCAGGCCAAAGCAAGGAGCCAAGAGCTTCGTTGGGATTTCTCATGCCCGAGGGCATCCTCCATGGCTTTCCCTGGAACATTATCAGGGAGCTAGATGGGACACAGAGAAGCTGGGACTTATGGGATGCCAGCATTGTAAAAGGCATCTTTATCTGCTCTATATCACAGCACTGGCCCCCGACAGATTGATTAACTATTCAACAAGTAGAGTTAGAGAGAATGGGCAGAGAGACCTTCCATTCCCATGGTTCACTGTATATATGGCTTCAAGGGCCAGGACTGAGCCCTGCCAAAGCCAGGAGATTTATCTTGGTCTCTGATGTGTATGACTCAAGTACTTGTGTTATGATACATGCTTTTTTAAAAAAATATGTATGTATTTTTATTGCAAAGTCACATATACAGAGGAGGAGAGATAGAGAGATATTCTGTCCAATGATTCACTCCCCAAGTGATCACAATGGCTGGAGCTGAGCTGATCAGAAGCCAGGAGCCAGGAAATTTTTCCAGGTAACCCATGTGGGTGCAGGGTCCCAAGGCCTTGGGCCATCCTAGACTGCTTTCCCAGGCCACAAGCAGGGAGCTGGATGTGAAACAGGTCTGACGGGATTAGAACCATTGCCCATATGGGATCCAGGCATGTTCAAGGTGAGACTTTAGCCATTCGGCCACTGCCCCGGACTCTAATGATACATTTTTAAGTTTAAGAGAATATTCAGGAGGGTTGAAGAGAGGGACCTCTCATCCATTGGTTTACTCACCAAGTGCCCGCAAGCTGGAAGCCCAGCATTCAGTCCAGGTCTCCCAAATAGGTGCCAGGAGCCTACTTGGGAAGCCATTGCTGCTACCTCCCACTAGCAGGAAGCCAGAGTTGGGAGATTGAGCCAGGGCTTTAGCCGTGTACTGCACCACAAAGTGGATGTCCTCTCTGATAAGCACTACATCAAATGCCCGCTGCATAACACAATTTAAAATGAGTGTAAGGTCAGAATCTTCATTTAAAAAGTCTCAGAAATGTGGTCTTAGTTTAAAATGTGGTTCTGGATTTTTTCCCATCATTTGGATGGTGATGTCCGTAATGAAGCATTGTGTCTGCAGTTACCTACAGCAGTTGGTGAAAACCTGTGATACTAAGAAGCAGAGAAAGTTGACTTAGAAGGGCAGGTATAGGTCTTCCTTCAGAAATCCATTAAAATAAATATTTAAGAATTCAATATTGACATTTCAGTAAATCAACTTTTCATTCTAGATTTTGCTACAAGATGTCATTGTTCTGAATGTGTTTGTTTTGACTTACATAGAGTGAATACAACACATAATATATATTTTTAAATATTTATTTTGTTTTTATTTGAAAATCAGAGTTAGAGAAGGATATCTTGCTTTGCTGGTTCACTCCCCAAAGAGCTGCAGCAGTTCAGGTTGAGCTGATCAGAAGCTAGGAGCCAGAAACTTCTTCAGGGTTTCCCACATGGGTGCAGGGGTCCAAGGCCTTGGGCCATCCTCTGTTGCTTCCCCAGTGTATAAGCAGGGAGCTGGATTTGAAGTGGAGCAGCTAGAACTCAAGTGGGCATCTGTAGCAGATACTGGCACTGCAGTGGGAGGCTTAGCTTAACATACCACAGTGCTGGACCCTCTTTTGTTTTTCACATTTCTTACTGAAGTTTGCTGATCTCCGGAATGTAAGAAGGAAATCTGCAAACTCTGACCTTCTAGCAGTTTCCTTCTGAGCAGATGAGCGTTAGGTATAATCTGTTGGTAAGTTAGTTTACACTCTTGGAAGATACTTTTTGAGATCACCTGATCAGACTTCTTTTACAGCTGTTTATAACATTGTCATTCAAACTGTCCATCTTTTTTTTTTAAAGATTTATTTTTATTACAAAGTCAGATATACAGAGAGGAGGAGAGACAGAGCGGAAGATCTTCTGTCCGATGATTCACTCCCCAAGTGAGCCGCAATGGGCCGATGAGCACCGATCCAAAGCCAGGAACCAGGGATCTCTTCCAGGTTTCCCACGCAGGTGCAGTGTCCCAAATCCTTGGGTCTTCCTCGAATGCTTTCCCAATCCACACGCAGGGAGCTGGATGGAAGTGGAGCTGCTGGGATTAGAACCGGCGCCCATATGGGATTCCGGCGCATTGAAGGCGAGGACTTTAGCCGCTAGGCCACGCTGCTGGGCCCAAACTGTCCATCTTGAGAAACCTTTCAGTCCATCTTGAGAAACCTGGTTCCTTTTGTTAAAAAGGGAAGACTACAGAAGAAGTATCTCTCATTTAGGTACATAGGGGACTAAAAAAGGCACTGGCTAAAAGTTAACTCTCTTTGAGGGTTTGTGGAGTATTTTTATTGTTAAACATTGTTTATGTGTTTGAGAGAGAGTTTCAGAGAAAAGAGGGAGGGGGTATTTTTCAGTTGCTCAGTTACTTCCCAGGTAGCTACAATGGCTATGGCTGGGCCATATGGAAGCCAGCAGCCAGGAACTCCCATCTGTTATCTCCCTGTGGGTGGCAGGGCCCACACACTCAGCCATCCTCCATTGCTCTTTCAGGTGTATTAGCAAGGAGTTGGATTGGAAGTTGAGCAGCTGGGATTTCAACAGGTGTCCATTTGGAATGCCACTGTCGCTTGTAGTTGGCTTAACCTGCTTCACCGCAGTGCTGGCCCTGATGGGATCTTCTGCATGTTTTGAGAGTCCCCATGAACATGGTTTATTTTTCCTTCTGAGAACATTTCCAATACAGATAAGAGGCAGGTCAGTGTGTTGCATTAGCTTAGTTTGTACTGTAAAGGAACTGGCTCCCTAAATGTAGTTGTGAGATTGCTGCTTTCCTTTCGCTGTGATGTGGAATTGAGGCGCAGTAAGCACATTTTTAAATGCACAGTTCATTAATTCTTCATGCATTGCCTGTGTAACCACTACCCAGAGGAAGATACAGACAGGTTTTTTTTTGTCAAAGATTGAGAGTTCTAGAGAGAGAGGGAGAGACAACCAGAGCAATTTTCATCAGCTTCTTTAGTCCCCAGGTGCTGAGCTGATCCAAGGCCAATAGCCTCTTCCAGGTCTCTCATGTTGGTGCAGGATTAAAATAAATTGATTGACTGCTTTCCAAGGCCATAAGCAAGGTACTGGAATGCTGAGCAGCCACATTGTGAATGGAACCACTTATGTGATCCTGGCATATTCAAGGTGAGGATTTAACTATTGAGCCATGGTGCTGGTCTCCCTCTCTCGACGTCCTTCCCTTAAAAAAAAAAAATTTGTTGATTTTAGAGGCACAGTTACACAAAGAGAATGAGAAAGACCAAGTGAGGTCTTCTGTCCACCGTTTCACTCTCCAGGTGGAGCGGGGCTGGGCCAGTCTGAAGCCATGAGGCTCCCCTTCTTACAGTTCTCCCACAGGAGTGCAGGAGGTCAGGCACTGGGGCCATCCTCCACTGCTTTTCCAGGCACATGTAGCAGGAAGATGGATCAGAAGTGGAGCAAGAGGGCATGGCGTGGTGGCCTAGTGTCTAAAGTCTTCCCTTGACCACGTGGGGATCCCATATGGGTGCCAGTTCTAGTCCCAGCAGCCCTGCTTCCCATCCACCTCTCTGGTTGTGACCTGGGAAAGTAGTCCAGGATGGCCCAAGGCCTTGGAATCCTGTATCCACATGCGAGTTCCTCAGGCTCCTTGCTTTGGATTGGCACAGTTCTGGTGGTTGCAGTGAATTAGGGAGTAAATCATTGGACAGAAGATCTTCCTTTCTGTCTCTGCTCCTCCTCTCTCTCTCTCTCTCTCTCTCTCTCTCTCTCTCTCTCTCTCTCTCTCTCTCTCTCTATATATATATATATATATATATATATATATTTATATATATATATATCTGACTTTACAATAGAAATAAATAAATAAATAATTAAATAAATCTTTTATTTTAAAAATGGAGCAGCAAGTATTTGAACTGGTGCTCATATGGGATGCCAGTACAGCAGTTGGCAGCTTCATGTGCTGTGCCACAATGTTTGCCTACTTCCTTGGTTTTAACTTGAATTTTTGTTACTTTAACAACACTTACTACTTCAAATGAAAACCAACATTCTCCTTTCTCTAATTTGCATTCCTTGAAATATTCACTCCCTGGTCTTTCAGCTGTTCATGATTCAGTCTTTTGCTTAGTAATGTGATTTGTTTGTGGGTCTGTTTAGGTTTTCTGCAGCTTCATGACTCAGTTCTTCAACATTTTTTCCGTTGTTGATTAGCTGTTGTAATTCCTGATAATTCTTCTTGCTTCTGTGTTTTCCACTGTTAGATCTTTTCATCTTTAACTCAGACTGTCTCCCTCCCTCCCCCCATCCATCCCTCCCTTCCTTCCTTCTTCTCTCTCTCTGTTTCTTTCTGTTTTTTTTTTTCCTTATTTGGGTTAGTGGTGTGTAAGTGTTACTTATTTTTCAATAAATGTGCTCTTCATTGATCTTTTACATTTTTTCCATTTTGTTTATTCTAATTTTTTTCTCCTACTTATTTTGTGGTTTGTGTTGTTTGTCTTTTACCTTGATACCGTTTATCTGATGTCTTTCAGTTTCTTAGTATAAGCACTGACTCTGGTAAATGTCCCTGTTAGCACTGCTGTTGTTGCGTCCCTTCAATTCTGATGCATTGTGTGATCTCCATTTGTTTACAGGAAACTTTTGATTCTCCTTGATTTCTTCTGTGGCTCTTTGCTTAGGAGCATGTTGTTAAGTCATGTGTGAGATTACATATCTTTTAGAGATTTGTAAATTGTTAATTTCTAACTGAATTAGATTGTGATCAAAAAAGAGAAGTGATTGGTTTCATCTTTTAAAAATTTATTGAGACTTTTGCTTTATGGCTTAGCAGTGAACCACGCTAAAGAAAGTTCCATGTACTGATGAAAAGAATGTTTTCTGGAGGTGTGGAATGAGTTCTGTAAGATAGCAGTTAGGTTCTTTTAGTTCATAGTGTAGATTAGCTTTGTTGTTTCTTGGCTGATTTTCTGTTTTGTTGATCTGTCCACTGATGGAAGTGAGGTGTCAGAGGGGAGGGGGCTGCACCTTGCTGTCAAACTACATCAGCTCCCGGGGATAGGAGATGGCCTTTTGATGACCCTTAGAGACCCGGATGTGAGGAAGAATCTTCCCAAGGTGTTGCTTGAGTGGTTTGGGCAGTTCTGACACATGGTTAGCTTTATTGCAGCAGGGTTGAGAAGATCTTTTTCAGATATGCTGCCTGACCAAGTCCACCTTTGTGCATCCATAGACCCAGACACTTGCTGCAAGCTTGGCCAGGAGAAGGTCTGTTCTGTTCTGCTTTCCATTTTCTGACATTGCATTTGATGTCCCCATCTGGCCCAGATGAGCTGGCTGCCCTGTCCCCCATGTGCATTGGAGCACACTGTCCAAACATTGCACAGGTCTCAGCACCTGAGGAGGGATAGTTGATTGAGGTGTTCTGTCCTCCGTCCTCTGTAGTGGTACAAGGTGTCCTCTGCAGGTTCCGGTGGACTGCCATATCCTCCATGGGCACCTGGATATGCTGTCCACTGCTCCGTCTGAGCCTCTGAGGAGGCTCAGCTTTGACACTTGCACTCCATGGTCAGACCATGGAACCTGCACTTCTCTTCGTGGTAACATTCTTGAATGGAGGTTTCTTGTTTTGCTGTTGGGTCTTAGGATCATTTTCCAAAATTCTCCCCTCACCCTGAGATTGATTTATTTGAAAGACAGATTTTGTAGAGAGAAGATTAGAAAGAGGGATATTCAGTCTGCTGGTTCACTCCCCAAATGGCTGCAATGCCAGAGCTGACCTGAGCTGAAGCCTGGAGCCTAGAGCTTTTTCTTGGTCTCCCATGGGGGTACAGAGGCCCAAGGATTTAAGCCATCCTCTGGTGCTTTCCCAGGCAGGGAACTGGTTTGGAATTGATGCAGGTGGGACACGAACCAATACCCATATGGGATGCCGGCATGATAGATGAGGATTAGGATGCCACAACACCATGCCAGCCCCTAAGTGATTAAAAAGGGTATATATATATATATATATATATATATATATATATATATATATCTCACATGAAAAATATATAAACCCTTTTAATCGCATATATAGTAAAATATGTATTTTTAAAATATAGTTTTCAGCATTTTATCTTGTGATAAGCAAGTGGATTGCTTCATTCTGCCACGCCAGAAGTCATTTTCCTTTTTGTCGTTTGTTTTGGTGATTTTGAGGTTTGCAGTGCTGTGCTGTTGTAGTTTTAATGTGCATTTCCAAGCGGAGTAATGATATCAATCATCTTTTCTGTTTTTGTTGTTTCTGTCATTCTTTCCTCTTTGGTAAAGTGTTTGTACATACCATTTTCTATTTTTAGTTGGGTTGTTTGGTGCTGTTCCATTTGTTTGGTGTAGTCTAAATTCTATTTCTGGTTGCGTAGTGACATGCATATATTCGTCTCACAGCCTGTAACTTACTTTTTTCAACTTAGCAGTGTCTGTGGGAAGAGCTCATATTCATGAAGTCTATTTCACCAGTTTGTCTTGTCACTTATTGGTCTTTTGGTGTCATGTCAGACCACTTGTCAGACCCTCCCTCTCGGTCCTAAAGATTTCACTTGTGTTTCCTCTGGAAGGTTTTTTCATTTTTTTTTCCCTGAGTAAAAGTTTCATGATTTTTCATTTGACATTTTAAGTTAATGAGCCATTTTAATTTTCTTACAAATTATTGGTGTGGGAGTTTAAACTGTTTATGGATTTTTCATTTTTTGTTTATGTTCAGGTCCTGCAGTATCATTTATCAAAAAAAGGCTGTCCTTTCCCAGTTGCATTGCGTTTGCAAGTTTATGAAAGGCATGCTTGGGTCATTGTTGGGTACTCTAGTGTTCCATTAGTCTGTTGCAGCTGCTTGGGGAGTGAACCAGCAGACAGAAAATCTTCTTCTTGTCTCTCCTCTGCTCTTCCTGTTTTTCCAATAAAAATAAATCTTTAAAAAAAGAGTTTAATTATGATCTTCAGAAAGGAAAAAAAAGTTTATTGTATCATTTGGTTCTCATTCTGTCACCGTTTCTCTGGTTTCCTGACAGAGCTCTGAGGAACATGAGTGCAGTGAAGAAGCTTCTCATGAAGATGAGGGGTTTCTGGGCATGTCCCCTCTCCTGCCAGCCCATCACGCTATGGAAAGAATGGAAGAGTTTGTTTGTAAGGTAAGATGGCGGTGTCCTCTCATTCCCATGCTGTGTGTTTAGTTATTGCCAACCAGAAGCCCTAAACAGAGTGAGTACTTTAGCATTCAGTTTCCTGTGGGAAAAATCTGTGGTAAAATGAGGGCAGGGGAAGTCTTCTGAATTGTCTCGGTAAAGTTTTACAAATAATTAGTAAAGAAAAACTTTTAGTTAGAAGGGAGAGTTACAGGGAGACAGAGCAAGTGAGAGAGAAGGATTTTATAGTCACCTTATTGTGCGGTAGAACCCAAAACCTCCTGCCACCTAGCAATGATCCAGTGTCTATGAACCAACCTTTGCCCATCCTTCCCTCTCCATTTGCCACCCAACTTTTGGTAAGTGCAAGTATATTTTTAGCTTTTAAGAGATTTCTATTTTTTTAAGTCAACATGTGAGTGAGGTCATGTGATATTTATCTTATCGTGCTTTGCTTGATGGTATCACCATGGTTCAGTCAAGGTGTTGTAAATGACAAAATCTCATCCTTTTCTGACTGACTTACATTTCCATGTTGACATCCCCATTTTCTTTAGACATTCATCAGTACAGGGATCCTTAGGTTGTTTCCATTTCTTGGCTCTTGTGGACTGCAGGTAGCTCGGTGGATGAATTTCATTTCCCTTTGGAATTTTCCCAGTAGTGGAATTGCTAGATTGTGTGGTAATTCTGGTTTCCAGTTTTTGAGGAACCTCTGTTCTGTTTTATGTATAATCTCATGAAGAGTCTGCAAGGATTCCCTTTTCTCTATATCTTCTCCATCACTCTTTGTTAAAAAAAAAAAAAATGTATGTAAAGACAGAGTAGGGGACTGGCAGTAAATGATGCTGTTGCCCGGAACAGCTTGCATCCCATATGGGTGTGGTTTGTATCCTGGCAGTTCCACTTTGGATCCAGCTGTGTTCTGATAGCCTGGGGGAGCAGGAGAGAATGGCCCTATTTTTGGGCTCTTGTACTCACATGGGAGACCCAGACTCTTTTGGCTTAGGCCTGGTCCAGACCTGGCCACTGGGGCCATTTTGGGAATGAACCAGTAGTTGCAAGATTGAACTCCGTGTCTCCCTCCCCCACTCCTGTAGCTCTTTCAGCTAGCTAGCTAGATAAATCTTTTTTTAAACAGGAGGGGAAGGGGCTCTAAGGAGTGAGTATCTCTTCCATCTGCTGGTTTATGATTAAAATAGCTGCTGCATCCATGTCTACACAGAAGTCAGGGGTCTAGAACTGCATCCTTGCCCCCACATGTGTAGCAGGGGCCCACATACTTGGGGTCATTTTCCACTACCCTCCCAGATGTATTAGTAGGAAGTTGGACCAAAAGTGAACTCAAGTGGTATAAGATATTGATGGTGGCTTACTTGTAGTACTACAGTGCCAGTAGTACTTTGGTTTTGATAATGGCCCGTAAGGTGATACCTGATTGAGGTTTTGATTTCATCTCCCTGGTTATAAGTAATGTAGAGCTGGTGTTATGGTATTGCAGACTAAGCTGCTGACTTGAGTCCCAGCTGCTTCATTTCTAACTCAACTCTCTGTGGTGTATCTGGGAAAGCAGCAGCTGATGGCCCAAGTGCTCACATGGCGGCCACACATGTGGGAGGCCTGGATGGAGTTCATAGTTCCTGACTTTGATCTGAGCAGAAACTGGTATTGGCAGCCATTTTGGGAGTGAGGCAGCAAATGGATAAAATTTTTCTCTCTCTAACTTTGCCTTTCAAGTAAATAATGAATCTTAAAAAGAAAAAACAGAAAACAAACAAACAAAAACTAATATTGACAATGTTTTCATGTACATGTTGGTCATTTGTACATGTTTTGAAAAGAGTGTAATTAGATCTCCTATCTGTTTTAATTGGGTTATTGATGGTGTTTTTGCTGTGTAGCTGTTTCTGTTTCTGTGTACCAGTCCCCATCAGGTGTGTAGTGTGCGTATTTTCTCCCATCCTGTAGGTTGTTTGCTTACAAGGTTGTTTTCCTTCATTTACTGTGGAAAAGCTTTCACTTACTATACTTTTTCAGTCTGATTTCATAAAATCACTGCTCATTTAAGTGTCCTGAGTAATTTCCCCTGTGTTTTCTCTCTTAGTAGTTTTTGTCTTAGAGATTTATTTATTTGAAAGGCAGAGTTACAGAGAGACAGCAAAAGAAAGAGAAAGACAGTGAAAGAGCGCACATTAGCACGGCTCACTCCCTCAATGTCTACAACATCTGCAGATGGGCCAGGCTGAAGCAAGGAACCTGGAATCCTGTCTGGGTCTCCTACTTGACTGCAGGGACCCAAAGCCTGGGCCATTTCCACTGCTCACCCAGGTACACTGCTCTTCCAGGGAGCTGGGTCGGAAGTGGAGCAGCCAGGACATAAGCTGGCACCCCATCCCAGGTGGCGGCTTCACTTGCTGCCACCACAACATTGACACCCCTCTGTCTGTGCCTTTAGTTGGAGGATTTAGTCTGTTGACATTTAAGATCATCATTGATTGGTTATGTCTTACTGCTGCCATTTTGAGACCTGTGTGTTTTTATTGTCCACCAGTTCCCCTCAGTCTTCATTTGTGGTTCAGTGATTTTCTCTAGTGGTGTACGTTGATTTCCTTGCTAAATCTGTGTGTAAGTTTTGTGTTTTACTTTGAGGCTTACAAAAACTTTCTTGACTGTGATGAGCTCTTGAGGTCAGAACAACTTACCATAGAGAAGGAAACAAACAGAAAACACAAAGAGGTAAAAGTCTTAATACTTTCTATACTCTGTTCCCTGCCAGTATTTTGAAAAAAAAAATTGAGACATATTTTATTTTTATTTATGAGGGAAAGCAACAAAGTGAGAGAGAAAGGATGCTATCTTCCATTGACTGTTTTGCTCCCCAAATGGCTTCTAACGTACAGGGCTGGGCCAGGCTGAGGTCAGGAGCCAGGAACTCCATTCTAGTCTTCCACATTGGTGGCAGGAACTCATGCGCCTAGACTGTCTTCTCCAGCTGCCCGGGGTGCGTTAGCAGAGAGTAGAATCAGAAGTGGAACAGTTGGGCTTGAACCAGGACCTGATAGGGAATGCTGGCATTGTGTGTAGGTGGCAGCTTAAGTTAATGCTGTGCCGTAGTGACAGGCCCCGTGTTGGGATGCTTTAATGTTGTTTTTGTTATTATTATTATTACACAATTTATGTATTTTATTTGAGAAATTTACAGAGAGAGGGAGAGACAAGGAGAGGATCTTCCTTCCACTGGTTCACTTTCCAAATGGCCACCACGGCCAGAGCTGGGCCTGATCACGATTGGAAGCCAGGAGCTTTTTCCTGGTCTCTCACATGTGTGCAGGAGCTCAAGGACTTGAGCCATCCTCTGCTGCTTGTCCAGACCATTACTTTGGACTGGCTCAGAAGTGGAGCAGCTGGGATGTGATCTGGTGCTCTAATGTGATGTCATACCACCATGCCAGCCCATGGCTACAATGTTTTAGTCCTTATAGTAAAGTTACAAATGGTTGGATCAGAGGTGGAGAAGCCAGAAGTCAAAATAAAATCTGTATATTAGTCTGGCTGTGTAGGTGGCAGCTTTGCCTGCCATGCCATGGGGCTGACTCCAAAATATTATTTCCTTATGTATGTATGTGTGTGTGCATGAATGGTGGAAATGTACACACACACACACATTCTCCTAATCGTTGTGCCCATTCTACATGTGCTGTCACTTTTTATATCACTCATGGTTACCCTCCATGCCAACCAGCTGATGTGACAGCTGAGTTAATCATTGTCCTCAGTTTATGACACATGAGTAAGGTCTGTGGACATAGAACACTACTTCAGAAAGTTTGAGGAAAAGGTGGAATTAGAAATAAGTCTGTTCTAGTACAAAACAATTTTGAAATTTCTGCTTCATTTTTTCATAGTGTGCATTTGCCACAAAGTTTTAAAAATTGTTCCAATGTCATTGGATTCTGCCTTGATCCGATGTTGGAGATTCGGATGGGAGTGATTTCTTCTCTCTTGTAGCTATAAGATTCCTCTTGGAGAGCTGGATTGTAATGTTTTGGGGTAGGCTTGGCTGGGTTGAATCCAGCTGGTGACCTTTATACTTGATGTGGTTGTATCTTTAGGTTTGGAAAGTTTTCTGTCATCACTTCTTTGAATATGCTTTCTTTTCCTTTGAAACATTCTTAAATCCCTCTTGAATCCTAATAATCCAAGTATTGGCTCTTTTCATGCTATCCCATTTTATCCATAAGCTTTTTTCATCCCTTTTAAATTTTTTCTCCTCCAGTTCTATATTTTCAAATATCCTGTCTTTGGGTACAGTGATTGTTCTGTTTGGTCTGTTCTGGTATAGTGCCTTCTGTCATGTTTAAAAAATCACTCAAGTGTGCTTTTCAGTGGAAGGACTTCGGCTTGATTTTATGTAATTCATACCTATCAAATCTCTGTTTGGCTATTGGATTATTTCTTTGTGTTCTCTTGATTTTTGTTGAATGCCCTTAAGACAGCTATTTTGAAATCATCATCCAAGAATTTGGGAATTTCAGGATGATTGATTTTTCTGGCATGCGTTTTGCTGTTTAGGAAAGGTTCCCTGAAAGTCCTCGATGTTTGTTGATACCTAGTGTTGTACACTGACGGATTAACTACACTGCTCTGGCTACATTCCTGGTGTCCTAGTAATTCTAAGCAGTCTGTGTTCTCTGAGCCTCCGGACACTTCTGCTTTTTCAGCACTAGACAGGAAACACCTGAGCCATGATTTGCCCCAGGTCGGCTATTGATGGGTTGTACTTCTCGAACTCAGATTTAGGTAAATCTGCTGTTAATGTGTTGTTCAGTTTGAACTGGGAGTATGCCTTAAAAATGGCCATGCATTTCTACATTCCTGTCCTTGTCTTTTGACCATGAATGCTACAATGCTAGATCATATCTGGGGCCTTCGGGCCACCAAGACCAGTGAAAACTGGAGATAGAACTAGACCTGTCTGTTGCTGCAGAGCTCACTGCCTGGGCTGCACCTGTCAGCCGCTGCTGATGCTGGCTTAGGTAAAAGACTGCTCATCTGCTTATCTGCTCTGCTGTGCTCTGGGGCCAGGGACTGTTAGGATCTGTTCATTGCTGCGTTTTGTTGACCTGGTACTACCTAGAATAGATCTGTGACTCCTTGCTGGCTCTCCAGTGTTATAGTCGGTATGATGAGAAAGCCCCCAGCTACTCTGGCAGTACTAGGTGTTTATTCTGAGTCTCTTAGTCGCCAGGTCATTTGTGGTCTTGAGGGCACAAAGGCCTGTAAAAGGCAAATGATCATTCGTACTTGCACAAGTCTGTCTCACCAGATAAGAAGTGTCTGTTATGTTCGCTGACACTTACCTTGAGATGGAAGCCATTAGGTTCTGCTTTATTAATCCAACATGAACCTAAAGGCACAGTGCTGTGACCTGTTGCTGTTCACCTAAGGTTGGAAGAGAGTGACAAAGCAGGACTGTAACCGCCTGAGCTGGTCACAGGCAGGGTCCCATAGTCAGAGGTCCCTGCAAAGTCCCAGGTTTGTTGATCTAACCTACCACAGGCCAGCAGTGACACAGGCCAAAATGAGTCCAAACCTCTAGAGCTCAGGGCTCTGCATGATGCCAGTCTGGGAGCACTGGTGAGAAACTGGAGTCCTGCAGGCTTCATTAGATGCCGGTCTCAGCATAACAGGCTGGCTTTGAGCTGTGAAGTGTGTCCTGCGCAGCTCTGGTTTTGTTTCCTGCTGGTGGTTAAGGCAGGCTGTCAGAGGCTACCTGGCAGTAGAAGTTCCTGATACTCACTGCCCTGATGTGGGCCTGGGGCCAGGACAAGGGCTGCTAGCTGAATTTTTCACAATGGCCCTGGTCCTCCCTTGCCCACGCAGGAGGCAACTCTCTCTGCATCCATCCTTGGAGTGGGGGAAGGGTGGCATGTCTGGACAACTCTTGTCTTTGCTTTCTTCTGTGTGACTCATCATGACAGGGTTATAACAAGGTGAGGCCTTGTTTCCCCTGCCTGGCTCCTGTAGCTCTTGAGAAGCTAACTTGGTTTATGTGTAACTATTCACATTGCTGTCTGCACAGGAGCCTCTTAATCACATGCCCCCTAGTGAGAGAGCTCAAGGGCTCCCTTCAGTTAGCCCAAATGCCTGCAGTGGCCAAGGCTGGGTCAGGCTAAAGCCAGGAGCCAAAAACTCAATCCCAGTGTCCCACGTGCGTGACACAAATGCCACCCCTTACACCATCACCTGCTGGCTCCCAGGGTCTCTGCATCAGCAGGATGGTGAGGAGCCATGACCTGAACCAGGCTCTCCAGTCTGGGATGCAGGTGAAGCAGTGTCTCAGTTGTTAGGCCAAATGCGTGCTCAGAAACCACGTGTTCTGTACACATTTATAGCTCCCTGCCTGTGACCTGGGAGTTTTTAGGGACATTTGCAGCATGAACTCTCAAATGGCAAAGATAACCCCCTCCACCTTTCTGAAAAGCGTTTTGAAAAGTAAACCATGGGCCCACTGTGCTAGTCTAGTGGCTAAATTCCTTGTGTTGCCTTCCTTCCAGGCCTGTTTAAAGAGTATTTCAGAAAACACACACAGACAGGCAACATCTGGACACATCTCTTAGGTATGTACGAACAATGGGCAATGAATTGGTGATTGAGTTTATTCCTTCTGTTTACATGTCTTTGAAGGGAAGGGCAGAAGCTTTTTGTTAAGATTGATTTTTTTTGGGTGTAGCAGTTAAGGTCCTCACCTTAAACCCACTGGGATCCCATATGGGCACCAGTTCTAAACCCGGTGGCCCTGCTTCCCATCCAGCTCCCTGCTTGTGGCCTGGGAAAGCAGTCGAGGATGGCCCAAAGCCTTCAAATCGTGCACATGGGTGGGTTACCCAGAAGAGGCCCCAGGCCCCTGGCTTTGGGTCGATGCAACTCCGGCCATTGCAGCTGCTTGGGGAGTGAATCATCAAATGAAATATCTTCCTCTGTGTCTCTCCTCCTCTCTACACATCTGCCTTTCGAAAAAATAAATAAATTGATGTTTTTTTTTAAAGTTCATGAATAAAATGAATTGAAAAATAACTACACTTTGTGTCCCACCCAGCGAGGCATGAGCCAATCCACGCCAGCTCTTTCCTGTCAGATTCCAAGCTCTACTTTTTGTTGTTTGTCTATTTATTTTAGGTTTTTTTTTTGTTTGTATGGTTGTTTGCTATGATGGATTTTCAGAGTGATCCCGATGGTCACTGAGAGGGAGGGTGGGGTCCAGAGTTGGAGCCAGGCTCGGACCAGAGAAAGCTCTCCTCCCTGGTCCCGAAGGACGTTTATTGTTCTTCTGTTTCCTCACCATGGTGTTGGGGATTTTCCTGCACAACCCCCTCGCAAAAAAAAAAAAAAAAAAAATGTTCTGCACCTTAATTGTTGACAAATGTCTTGTTAGAGTTACAAGCCAGTCTAGATTACCCTAAAATCTGCCAAGATCAGCAAAATTATACTTCAACACAACAAATGGCTAAATTCTAAAACGAAATAGACACGAGACAGCTGAATGGTACCTTATAGCCATTTTAAGGTATATAGCAGTCGGTCCTGTATATAAACTAAAATTGAAATGTCAATGAGCTAATCATAGGTTGTGGTTAAGAACTTGCTTTTTTTTTTTTTTTAACATACTGGTTACTCACAACCATGTCAATTCCATAAAGTTGCAAACAGCTGTTTATGTTATATTGGGACTCTTAATTGACTAGGATGATTTTTACCAGCTCTAACTTCGGACCAAAAATGGTCTCCCCAAGAAACTGTTCAACCCATCTGGACAACGGGTAGCTGTACTCTATGCTTGGTATATGTTTGCAAGGAAAGAATCTTGATTGAATTTGAACTGTAATACTCCATCAAGGTGGAGGAATCCACCAGGGAGGAGGGGCTTGGGGAGGGGGGGATTCCCAGAGCCTATGAAACTGTCACATAATGCAAAATAATTAATAATAATAATAATTAAAAAAAAGAAAAGAAAAATAACTACAATTTTGTCCAAAAACCTAAAGTCAATGTGTATGAGAAGTCTGCGGCAAGTTCATGGAAATGTGAATTAATAAACCAAGCAGTTTTCCCACAATTATTGCACATTCCACAAATGTTTGAAAGCAGCATGAGTCATCACAGAAATGTCATTTCTTTATTAAAGTTGGATAGTTTTGAGATATTTGTTACTATGAACTGCACTACTATGAAGATTGCTCTAGATGTGCGTAGTTGCAGCTAAACATTTCCTTGTGTGGTGGTTAGAATTCGTGCGGCATGGGAATGCTGCTGTGGTGCAGTGGATGAAACCCTGGCTCACACCACCAGCATTCATGCGAGTGCCAGTTTGAGTCCCAGCTGCCTCACATCCTTTCAGGCTGCCAGCTGGGGAGCCTGGATCCCTGGCACCTGTGTGGGTAACCCAGAAAAAAACTCAAGCTCCTTTGGACAGTGAATGAGCCAGGAGTGAAGAGAAGTCATCTTTTGTTTTCTGTCTCTCCTTTTCTCTCTGCATCTTAAAAATACACACTTATATTCATGCTTTCTCTTGTTAATCTTCCCATAAGTTCTATCAATTTCTTTAAAGATTTATTTTCTTGGAAAGGCATATGTGCAGAGAGGGAGATTTTCTTCCGATGATTCACTCCGTAAGTGGCTGCAATTTCTGGTGCTGCATTGATCTGAAGCCAGAAGCCAGGAACCTCTTTCCAGATCTCCCATGTGGGTGCAGGGTCCCAAGGCTTTGGGCCATCCTCGACTGCTTTGCCAGGCCACAAGCAGGGAGCTGGATGGGAAGTGGAGCTGTCGGGATTAGTACTGGTGCCCATATGGGATCCCAGTGGGTTCTAGGTGAGGACTTAACCATTAAGCTATAGTCCAGGCCCAGTTCTGTCTGTTACAAATTGCCTTTGACAATGTGCATGACTCCACTGAATCTAATACAGGAGACACAGTTACTTTCCTTTCTCATTCCATATTGGCAGCAAATGTTTGGCCACTGAGTTGTTTGATTTTACATAGCACTTGAAACCAGTGAGTGTTTTTAGCCTGTTCTTCATAATGCTATATTGTTGTGGATTCCTCCATAATTTTCTATTCAAAGCATATTTTTTCTCTGTCTACTGAAATCTTTCCTTTTCTAAAGAACATTTTTTTTCCTCCAGATAATCGTCTTGATTGCCAGACTGATCATTAGTTTGATAAGGGTTTTTCTTGACTTAGCATCTGCTCCCTCTATGATTTTTCAAATTTAGTTGTGGTGGCAATTGATGACTCCACAATTTAAGTCTGTAATCTAGACAGCTCTCTTGGTCCCCCATTGAATCCTATCATATTCTCCACTATTATGCCACAAGAACGTCAAACTTCATCATTGTTAACACCCCATCACACACACACAATAATCAAAACACATTCTCGGTTTTTTTTCCATGAACTGTAATGAAATTTTGCACCAGAGTGTGCAACCTGATATGAAATAAAACTGTTTTTAATTTTTTCCTTGCCTTGATGCACAAAAGCATATATCCATGCATTTCTACATATTAAATATTTCCAACCATTTTCCCTTAATGATTTCTGCAATGATGCTAGTTTGGACAGCTATTGTCATCAACCTTATTTTCTCCCATCTTTCCCAAACCACTTTCAAGTCTATGCTGGTGGTTTTGTCAAATTACATTCACTATTTATTACTTCTTCCTCTCACTCTAAATTCTCAAGGGATTTCTTTTGGTTTTAAGTGAGACCTGCCATTTTTTTCGTATGATAGTAATTCTTTCAGGGAGGTAGACATTAGTCAAATGGTGGAGATACTGCCTTTTGCACCTCCATGCCATGGTGGAGTGCCTGGCTCTATTCCCAAACCTGGCTTTCTGATAATGCTCAGCCTGGAAGCCTACAGGTGATAGCTCACATAGTTTATTCCATGCCAGCCACATGGGAGAAGGGACTTGAGCTCCTGGCTCCTGGTGTTTAACTGGTGTAGCCTGTAGTAGTGTAGGTGCTTTAATTCCTTGACAAAAAAAGCGCTTGCAACTCTCCCCTATCCTCCAGGGCCCAGTGCAGCGAGGAGCCCCAGGCCCCATCCGGCCTAACAGAACTTCCCTGGGCCAGGAGAGCAAGCACAGCCGGGCGCCCTGCAGTCAGGGAGGAGGAAGAAAAGGGTCCCTGAGGGTGGGGCATCTGGCAGAGGAATCCTGCATGGTGCTGACGTGGAGGGACTGGCCGCTTGGTCACTTCCTGCGAGGTGTTGCGGCCCCGCACCCTCAGTCAGAGAAGAGCAAGCAGAGGAAGAGGACGCACTGCTGGGCTCTCCGTGGGAGCAGCTCTGCTGCCTGAAGATGCGCTGTGGGCTCCGGGAGAGGATGTGAAGGGCTCGTGGACTCCAGCTAGCCCTCGTCCCACCTGCTGTTCACCTGCACCCCACCAGGGGAGGGTCTCACAGTGACCGCCATGGTGAATGTGGGGCCTGCTGTGTGTGAAGTGGAGTTGGTACCACCCCAGAGTGCCTGGTATTTGAGTCTGGCAGGAGGAGTTGACAGACACACTGGGCTTCACCAGCACCCTCTGACCTCTGACCAAGGACACGGATATCTACAAGGTAACACCCCCCAAGGAACAGGGGTCCAGGAAGGGGAGGCAGTACTTGTCCCTGCCTCTTGTCCTGGACCACAGGCAGCGGCTTGTCCTTGGGTGCGGGTTCCAGCTGGGGATGCTGCCACTGGGCCATCAGCAGGGATGCAGGAGGGGAGGTGGCCAACTTGCATTCCTGCTGGGTTTAGGAGGGTGGGTTGCGGCTTAACCCTGAGTGTCGGTTCCTGGAGGCCAGGTGGTGGCTTGGTCCTCAGGGCGGGGTTGGAAGGGTAAGCAGCGGCTTGGCCATCAGCACGGGGTCCAGGTGGGAGGCAGTGGCTTGCTTTTGGTGCGTGGTCCAGGAGGGCTGGCCCTGGATCTCTCTGTCATTTTAAGATTCACTTATTTTTTGTTGGAAAGAGTAACACAAAGAAAAGGAGAGACAGAGATCCTCCACCCGTCATCAGATTTGCCAAATGACCATAATGGCTGGGGCTGAGCCAGTCCTTCTGGGTCTCCAGTGTGAATGCAGGGAACCAAGGACTTGATCCATTCTGTATTGCCTTCACAGCCACAAGCCGGGAGCTGGATGAGCAGTGGAGCAGCCAGGACACCAGCTGACACTTGTATGGGATGCCAGTGTCACAGGTGGAAGCTTGGCCTACTGTGCCATGGTGCTGGCCCCCAAATTATCACATTTTAGTTGAGTTTTAATTAAGTCAATTATTCCAGTGATTGGTTTTCACTGAAAATTTCATTCTCTCTCTTGTTCTCTGGATGAATGGTTTTCGAGATGTAAGTAGTAAAAAGTCAGAGTTTCTGTTGCTATTCTGGTTAAGTGTATACGAGGGCTAGTGTTGTAGCGCGGTGCACTAATGTTCCTGTAATGCCGACATCCCACATGGCCATATTGCTGTTTCCTGGAGTTATCTTTACTGCTCACTCCAGATTAGCTGTTTTTAAGGTTAGCTATGAGGCTAGAACCTCTGTGCTTTCCTTTTGCTTCTTCCTTTGTTGCAGGTCTTTGTTTCCCTCATGTTTTTGATGCATCATTTCTTCTAGTAGAATGAGAAAGAAGGTCAGTGGGAAGTGAATTAGAAACTTGCTCCTTGAGGCCTGTGAGGTGTTGTGGATGAAATTGCTGCCTGTGTTGCCAGTGTGAGTCCTGACTGCTCTGCCTTCATCCAGCTCCCTGATAATGACCTGAGGGGAAAGTTGGAAGATGGCTCAGTTCCTTAGATCCCTGCACCCACGTGGAAGCCCAGACGGAGTTCCAGCTTCTGGCTTTAGCCTGGCCATTGTGGCCATGTGGGGAGTGGATCAGTGGGTGGAAGAAATGTGTCTGTCTCTTCCCTGTGTGTTTCTTTTATTTTTAAAATATACACACACATGCATATTTTTAATAAAAAGAATGTTGCTTTTGTGAAGAGCTTTTGTCCTTAGTTTGGTGATGTTTAGAAATTGAAATGGTGTGAAACTGAGTTGGTTTTGTGATGAGTAGAGCTGCTGCTTGCACAGCCAGCAGCCCATTGCTCAGGTCCTGGCTGTTCTACTCCATCCAACCCCGTTTGATGGCTTGGGAAAATCAGCGGAAGATGGCCCAGGTTCTTGAGCCCTTGTCGCCTCTATGGGAGACCTGGATGAAGCTCCTGTGGATGGGAGAGCTCTTCTCAGTTCACTTTCATATAAGAATATAGATTTAAAAATTAAATTATGAGTCCTTTTAGTTCAGTAAAATGATGTGGAAGCTAATTTGTGTCTTTGTTTCTATCATTGCTGCTGCAAATGTATGTTAATTTTTATTGCCTTGTGATTTCTTTGAGCGGCAGAGAATCAGAAACAGGGAGACCTCCCTTCCACTGATCACTGTCCACACACCTGCAGTTGCTAGTGCAGGGCCCAGCCACACCCAGGAGTCAGGAGCTCAATCTGGCTTTCCATGTGAGTGTAACTCAGCAACTGAGCCTCATCTGCTGCCTTTTATGTTATGAATTACGAAGAATTTAGTTAGACACAGAAATTAGTCTGGTTTTCAAACCAGGCAAGAAGTACAAATTGAGTAAATCTGTGAAATGTCTAATTTTGGTGTAGGCACTCTAATATGAATTAAATTGTAGAGTTTAAAGATTTTGGGAGAGGGTCCAGTGTGGTAGCCTAGTGGCTAAAGTCTTCGCCCTAAATGTACCAGGATCCCATATAGGTGCCAGTTCTACTCCTGTTAGCTGTGCCTCCCATCCCCCCGCTTGTGGCCTGGGAAAGCAGTCAAATATGGCCCAAAGTTTTGGGGCATTGCACACACGTGGGAGACCTGGAGGAGGCTTCTGGCTCCTAGCTTTGGAATATTGGCTCAGTTCTAGCCGTGGCAGCCACTAGGGAAGTGAATCAGCGAACGGAAGATCTTTTCTGTCTCTTCTTCTCTCTGTAAGTCTGACTTTGCAATAAAAATAAATAAGCCTTAACAAAAAAACAAACAACAAAAACCCCTTGAGAGGGACTGGCATGACGACTCAATGACTAAATGCTCACCTGAAAGTGCCGGGATCCCCTGTGGTTGAGTGTGTGTCCTGGCGGCTCCACTTCCCATACAGCTCCCCGCTTGTGCTCTGAGAAAGAGGAAGAGGGTGGCTCAAAACTTTGGGATCTTATCCCACTGTGGGAGAGTCAGAAGAAACTTCTGGCTCGCCTCAGCTGTGGCCATTATGGCCATTTGGGTAATGAAGCAGTGGATGAAGATCTTTTTCGCCTCTCTTTCTCTGTAAATCTGATCTGCCTTTCCTAAAAATAAAGTTTTTTAATTGATTGATTCTTTTGGAAAGTCAGATATACAGAGGGAAGGAGAGACAGCGGGAAAGATCTTCTGTTTGTGGTTCACTCCCCAAGTAGCTAAAATGGCCAGAACTGAGCCAATCTGAAGGCAGGAGCTTATTACAGGTCTCCCACACGGGTTCAGGATCCCAAATCCTTGGGGCATCTTTGAAAGCTTTCCCAGGCCACACGTGGGGAGCTGGATGGGATGTGGAGCAGCCAGGACATGAACCAGTGCTCATATAGAATCCTGGCATATGCAAGTCGAGCACTTTAGCCACTAGGCTATTGCTCTGGGCCCAAAAGTAAATAAATCTTTTTTTAAGATTATTTATTTTTATTGCAAAGATATGCAGAAAGGAGGAGAGACAGAGAGAAGATCTTCTGCACGATGAATCACGCCCCAGGTGAGCGCAAAGCCTGTTGCTACATGATCCAAAGTCCAGAGCCTCGAGCCTCTTCCAGGTCTCCCACATGGGTGCAAGATTCCAAGGCTTTGGGCCATTCTCAACTGCTTTCCCAGGCCACAGTCATAGAGTAGGGTGGAAAACGGGTCTGTCGGGGTATGAACACGCACCCATATGGTATCCCGGTTCATTCAAGCCGATGATTTTAGCCACTAGGCCACTGTGCTGGGTCCCATAAATAAATCTTAACAACAAAAACAACAAAGAAGCTTCAGAATTCATTATTTGATTTTTGTTTACCTGTAAATATTATAGATGTCACTGTTGTCATTTATTTGTGGAACTCCAAAATCGCAGCCCAGGGTAATTTATGTATTTATCAGATAATGCTTGCCTCTGCTTAAATAATAATTTTTACTTTTTTTTCGTTCAGATTGCTGCCAGCCAAGGAGGTTTTGAAATGGTCACCAAATAAAAGAAGTGGTCTAAAGTCGATAGCTGCTTGGGATATCTGCCAGGAAAAGAAACTGTGTGTTGCTTGAATTCTCACTATGAAAGAATTCTCTACCCATGTGAGCTGTTCCAGTGTGGTGTCAGTCTTCTGGTGAGTTGCAGTATTATTCTTAGAAGTGGATAAATTGGTCCTGGTGTGGTAGCCTAGTGGCCAAAATCCCCACCTTGCATGCACCAGGATCCCATATGGGCACCGGTTTGTGTCCCAGCTGCTCTACTTCCTTTGCAGCTCCCTGCTTGTGGTCTGGGAAAGCAGTGGATGACAGCCCAAACTTTTGCGATCCTGCACCCACATGGGAGACCAGGAAGGAACTCCTGCTTTCTGGCAGCTCAGCTGTGGCTGTTGTGGCCTCTTGAGGAGTGAACCTGCGGATGAAAGATCTTTCTCTCTATAAATCTCCCTTTCCAATTAAAATAAAACTTGCTGGGGGAGAATGTGTTGAAATTATTTTTTGTTGGAAAGGCAAGTTGAGAAAGAGAAAGCTCTTACATGTACTGGTTCACTCCCCAAGTGACCACAGTGTCCAGAGCTGAGGCAGTCCGAAGCCAGGAGCCAGGATCTTCTTCCGCGACTCCCACGTGAGTGCAGGGTGCCAAGGCTTTGGGCTATCCTTGACTGCTTTCCTAGGCTCCAAGAAGGGAGCTGGATGGGAAGCTGGAGCAGCTAGGGCCTAAATGGTGCCCATATGGGATCCTGGAGCATGCCAGTTGAGGATTTAACTGCTAGACTACTGTGCTGGTCCCACTTCATTTGATTTTATTGGTGAATAATACTCCCTTGTATGTATGTACCTTGTTACTTGTTTATTAGTGGATGAACAGTGGATTGTTCCAGTTTTTGGCTGTTAGGAATAATACTATGCCTGTTCAGGTATAACGTTTCGTGCAGACGTATGTGTTCCTTTCTCTTAATAGAGTGGAATTGCTAGGTGTTGTGTTACATTTATATTTATTTAAAAAAACTGTCAGAATGTTTTTCAAAGTGGCTGAACCATTTTACATTCCCCCTCCCCCAATGTAGAGGCTTGCTGTTTTTCCATGTCCTGGCAAACACATGTTGTCACTTGTTTTGGTTATGGCCATTTTATCAGGTATGTACTGGTATTCCCTTGTAGTTTCATTTGCATTTTTGCTAAAGGCTACAGATGAGCATTTGCATTGTTTTGTGTTTATGTTAGTTGTTTGTGTATCTTCCTCAATGAAGTGTTTGTTGGGTTGGCTTTGTATACTTGTGAGAGTTTGTTATACTAACTACAAGTCCTTAGATACATGATTTGCAAAAACTTTATTCTTGTCTGTAATTTATGCTTTTGTTTTTGTAATAGTCTCTGCTTGAAGAATGGCTTACAGATTTCTGTTTTCCTTTGATGGATTTTAGTTTTTAGTATCATTTAGGAAGTGTTTTCCTTATCCATGACTATAGTCATTTTTCTTTCTCCATATAGAAGTTCTGTGGTTTTATCTTTTGTTACAAAGCATTTCCTTTTGAGTTCACTTATTCCCTTATTTTCATTTTATTTGAAAAAGAGGAGAGAAAGCTTCCATCTGCTGATTCACTCCCAGCCAGGGTAAAGCCAGGAACGTAATCTGGATTTCTCTTGTGGGTGGCAGGGATTCAAGTACTTACATAGTCATCTGTTGTGTGCCAGACAGGAAGCTGAGTTAGGAATGGCACTGGGACTTGAACTCAGGCACTCCTGTGTAGGATGTGGGTCTCACACGTGGTGTTGTAATGATTGGCTTTTACATTGAGGTTCATGTGCATCTTGAACTGTTTCTTTTTGTGTGTGTACAAAATGTGAGGTACATAGGCAGGTTAGTTATTTAGGACGGAGGGCATATGAATATTCAATCTTGATGAGCACTGTTTAAAACAATATTGTTTTTCTATTGATTTAACTAGGTTGCCTGTATTGAGAATCAGTTGAGCATAAATGTGCAGTATTATTTCTGAATTTTGTTGTGTTGGATTACAGTGGTCTTCCCCTACCCCAAGTCCTAAGTTAGTCTGCGGTTTCATAGATTTTTCTGTGATTTTGTTTACCTGCAGCCAATTGTATTAAAATATTGCATGGAAAATTCCAGTATTAAGCAGTTTGTAAGTTTTTAGTTGTGTGGTATTCTGATTAGTGTGATGAAATATTACTTGTATGGTTCACCATCCTGTCTGGAATTGGATTTATCCCTTTGCCTCTGTTTAATATCCATCTTAATTATCGGACTGGCTCTCATGGCATTCTGATGCTGGTAACCAGATATGCTTTTCTTCTTTTTTTTTTAAGATTTTTAAAATTTTTTTGGGAAAGGCGGAGTAGTAGAGACACAGAGTAACATCTTTTGTACGCAGGTTCACTTCCTAAGTGGCTCCTGACACATGCAAAGTGAGGATTTAACCACTGAGCCATCACATCGGGCCCCCATATATTCTCTTATTTAATCCCAAAATACAACAGTAGTGATGTTGGCAATTTGGATATGCTTGAGAGAGGTCGTAATGTGATCACCTAAGTCTTATTATAGTATGTTATTGTGATTTTTCCATTTAATAATTTTTAGTCTGATACTGTATCTAATGTATAAACCAAACTTTTATGGAAGAATACTATACCTTTTTTCTATTTCAAACATGCTTTGGTGGCCTTGGAATACCTACTCTGTGTGTGGTCCTGCTGTATGTGTCTGTGCAAATCTCAGTAACACACTACTTTGAGCAATGTAGCTTTAAAATAACTTGGTATCTGGTAGTGGGAGTCCTGTGTTTTTTTTCCAAGTTTCCCAGCCATTTATGTTTGAATTTCTACCAAATAAAAAATTCTGAAATTTTGATAGGGATTGCCTTTTGTCTGTAGATGAATTTGTAGCGGAATTGTCATCTGGTGCCATGAAGTTTTAGGAGCTTTATTGGAAATGTGTTGTTCTCCACCGTGAAACCTGATTTTGTTCAGAAAACACTTTCTTTGCTCTGGTGTTTTAGGGTGTGCCGATGCCTAATTTAGATCTTAAGGAAAATGTGGAACCTGACGTTTTTCTCACTGATACCCAAACTTCTCCCCAAACTGGCGCCAGGATGAATCATTGGCCGAAGAGAACAAGACACCTAAAATCTCAGGTATCAATGTCCATAAGCCATTTTTCCAAGAGTTTTGGTTTCATTGACTCTTGAAGAAAAGTTGACTGGTTATGGGAGGCCATTCATGTAGTGTTTAAAACTTTAAGAGATACAGTATTTTCTTTGAGATGAGTTGGAGAAGATATTGTGAAAATCCTTTTAATCTGATTTAGAAGGCTCTATGAATTCTGAAATGGGCTGAGTGGGAGAACCTGGGAAACTCTCCTAGAGGGTTTTAACTCTCCCTGATGATCACATTGTCCAGGCTTGGGGTCGGGCAAGCTGGGCAAAATAGCTCCAACTGTTGGCTAATGTGTGGATTAGTTATGGAAAGGATGGACCAGCAGGGTCAAGCAAGCCTTTGCTCACCAGCAAGAGCAGAAATCAGACTGGAGCACAGGTCATGCCAAGCTAGGCTCTTACATTGACTGGTTTACATGATCCAGGGATGCCAAGCTAAAGAATCTAAAGCAAAGGGCAAGACAGGTGAGGGGATATGCCAAACTGGATTAGAGCAACCACTGGCATGTGTGTGATCTGTGGCTGGGAATAGGGATGTTTGGGAAGCTAAGAGGATACCCAGGCTGTGTTGGGGCTCCTATTGGTGTGTGCCATGGCTGGAGTGGGGGCTGTGTTCTGGTTTGGACATGGCTGCAGTGTCCCTTGGCACAAGTGTGTATTGGGGCTGCCTGCACAGAGCTGAGCTAGACTCTAGTACCATCTGGTACTCTGGAGGACCAAGGTAGAAGTAGGACAAGCTATGTTAGGTCTCTGCCACTCCTGAGTCACGTGTGAGCTGTGTCTGAGTGAGGACGAGCCTTGGCTGGGCTGAAACATCTGACAGTAAGAACCAGAACAGGTTGAAGCCCAATCAAGAAAGGCTACTGTTCATGCTAGGACCGGATGTGGACTAAGTAGGGTTGTCCCATGGACCCATGTGTGTGTGTGAGATCTGGCACTGGGAGAGGTTCTGATGGAGGAGCCTAGAAAACTCCCCTGTCAGAACAGAGTTCCTGCAGATGAGGGCAAGAACCATAATAGGGAACAGCCTAGAACAGGCAGGGAAAGGTACCCACCGACATACATTTGGCATAGGTTGGGGACAGACAAGGCTGAACCAGTTCATATCACCCACCTGCTAATCAGAGCACTGGGATAGAGTATGGGTGGAATCGGGTTCAGTTGCGACACATACCAGTATGCATAAAGGCTAGGACTGGGTGCCAGCTGGGCTGGGCTAGGCTGCAAACCGCACCAGCAGGAGTTGGAATTGGGGGTGGGCCAGGCTGGGCCAGGCTACAGCACCCACTGGCAAATGCCAAGGCATGGAGGGCCATGCCAGACTGAGCCGTAGCATTCAACTAGCACGCATGAGAAATGGAGGGCAGGGTACAAAGCTGGTAGGGGGAATGTGGAATGCTCCTCTGCTGGACCACCACTCCCACTGGAGAGCATGAGTTGGGATGGGGGCAGATCAGACCGGGCAGGGCTACAACATCTATGGGCTTCATGTGAGCTAGATCAGGGAAAAGTCAGGCTGGGCTGACTGTTCCTCCTGGTGCAAGCATAAATCAGAGTGGGTGAGGGTTGGTTGGTCTTTGTTGCAGCATCAGCTGGCAGAGGCTGTCACTGGGGGCTAATTCTGTCAAGTCAGACTGCAAAACCACCTGGAGAGTGCATGATCTGGGAGTGTGAGTGGCCCAGTAGGGAAATAGTGGGCACCTCCCTCTTGGATTACCACTCCCACTGGAGAGCATGAAAACCAGGATTGTGGCAGATGTGACTGGACAGAATGGTACCCACCAAAATGTGTGTGGGCTGGATACTGGGGCTGGGTTGGTTCAACCAGGCTTCAATGCCCATTGATATGTATGAGAACTGAATGGGATATGTCACAGACTGGACCAGTCTACTGTACATACTGGCAAGCACAGGAATCAGGGCAGCAGGCAGACCTGGCAGGGGTTATTGTACATTGCTCAGACTAGAGTGCAGCTTGCACTGGTCTGTGTGAAGGCCAAGCGTGTGTTGCACAGGATCAGGCTGGACTACAACACCCATTGGTTGATGTTGAAAACAGAGCTTGAAGCAGACCTGACCCAGCAGTTGCAACCACCAGCATGTGCGTAATCTGATTGGAGTGATGGACTGTGCCAGACCCTGTGCTGGCATGCAGACACGAAAGTTAGGTCTGGAATCACCTCCTGATGTGCTTAGTTTGTTTATCGCATTGGTGGAGGATGGATGGATTTTCTGGTCTTTACCAAGATGTTAAACCCCCAAACCCCAGAATTTGTGTAAACAAGTTGGTATAATGTCAGTCACATCGACAGCCAAAAACATTTTGTTAAGAAGAAATGTGATTCCTCTGTTATGTCCTAAGTGTCCACCTGCCCGTGTGAAGTGTAGCATGGTTTCTGTAATGTATAGAATTTATTTTATTCCCTTATTTAAAGTCCCTGACCTTATATGGCCCTTGCAAAAGCTGCTTGGTAGGGTTGAGTGGTGTTCTGCTGTTTAAGTCTGATAGGACCATGATCAGTTCTTAGTGGAGGCTCCAGTCCACACTGTTGAGGCTTGGAGTTGGGTCTCCCTTTATCCAGTGTAGGTTTGCTGGAGTGCTGGCTGGCTTGGCAGGACGTCCACAGGCAAGTGGCTGCCTAAGTCAGTTGTTGTCACAGCAGAGTAGATGTGCGTGCTTTGTGAGTGCTCCCACCCCACCTCATAACCTTCAAAATGAAGGGCAGTAGAGCAAGCCCTGGGGCCGCCATTACCCAACCTTGTCCAGTTTTCAGTGTTGAACTTTTAAACAGCCTTTCAGTAACACTTCCTGAATGGTTGAGAAGCTGTGAAGCAGGCTTGCTTACTGCCATGGTGCTTTCTGCTGGTCAGGTGGGAGTGGTGACAACACGAAACTGCCCTCCAGGTCCTACTTAATGATGGTACAGATTATTTGATGCTCAAGGGGGTAAATGGTATTATACAGGTGGGGGATGTGTGGCTTTAGCTCATGACACTGAACTGGCTGATTGCCTAGACCATATCATGGGTACCTTTAAGATCAGACTGTTGATCTTTACAAACTAGGGACTTTTATAGAAATTGTTTTTTTCAATTTGTACATTAGTTTAGGACATAATGCCATCTTAAGTCTGCCTATGTGTGGGGTAATTTTTTTATTTATTTAGAGCTTTTATATTTCTCTTTTTTCCCCCTAAGATTTACTTTATTTATTTGAAAGGCAGAGCTAGAGAGGTCTTGCATCTGCTGGTTCATGCCCCAAGTGGCTGCAGTGACAAGGCTGAAGCCAGGAGCCAGGAACTTCCTCCCAATCTTCCACTCGGATACTGGGACCCAAGGGTGTGGGCACATCTTTCTGTTTTCCCAAGTGCATCGGTAGGGAGCTGAATCAAAAAGCTGGAATTCAAACCACTATCTATGGGCTGCAGTTTTACCTGTTATATCACAAAACCAGTCCCTAAAACATTTATCAGGAGGAGCTAGGAGCTTGAGTGGCAACTTGCCAGAGGTAAGAGGGAATGTCAGGTATCTGGAGTTTACTTGGAAGATGGATGGAAGAAGATGGATAAGGACATTAGGCTGTTTTTATTTTTTAAGATTGATCTTATTTTTATTGTAAAGAAATATACAGAGAGGAGGAGAGACAGGAAGTTCTTGCATCCACTGATTCACTCCATAAGCAGCCTCAACAGCTGGAGCTGCATTGATCTTAAGGCAGGAGACAGGATCTTCTTCCGGATCTCCCACGTGGGTAGAGTCCCAGGGCTTTAGGCCATCCTCGACTGCTTTCCCAGTTCAGAAGTAGGGAGCTGAATGGGAACCAGAGCTGCTGGGATTAGAACTGACACCTGTATGGGATCCCAGCATGTACAAGAAGAGGATTTTAGCCACTAGGCTATGGTGCCAGTCCAACATTAGGCTGTTAATGGCATGGTAATGGTTACAATTAGATAGAAATATCATTTTATTAATTTAGATTTAATTCTGCAAATTGGATTTGCAAATTTAAAAAATGCTGTATATCATTTTGTTAAAAGAATATCTTGGGCCCGGCATAGTAGCCTAGTGACTAAAATCTTTGCCTTGCACACGCCAGGATCCCTTATGGGCACCAGTTCTGATCCAGCCAGCCCTGCTTCTCATCCAGCTCCCTGTTTGTGGCCTGGGGAAAGCAGTTGAGGACGACCCAAAGCCTTGGGACCTTGCACCCATGTGGGAGACTCAGAAGAAGCTCCTGGCTCCTAGCTTTGAATTGGCGCAGCTCTGGCCATTGCGGCCACTTGGGGAGTTAATTAACAGATAGAAGATCTTCCTCTCTGCCTCTCCTCCTCTCTGTATATCTGACTTTCCAATGAAAATAAATAAACATTTTTTAAAAAAAGAGTATCTTTGCAGAATGTCAGTATATAAAATGGAAAATGAAACACTGAAAATTGCTGTGGGTGATTAAATTTTCTGATGTTTAAGTGAGGAGGAAGGCTGTGATCTAGTTTTAGAGCAAGCCTGGTATACTATCTGTTTGCTATAAGTATTGAATGAATGGAAAAATAATCTCTGGAAAATAGAATATTTATTTTGCTTGTGATATAGAATGTGCAGATGAGAATCACAAAGACAGAAATGTAAGGCCAGTAAGAGATAACAAGACATGAAGAACATTGATCTGGCCACGGTAGCCTAGTGGCTCAAGTCCTTGCTTTGCACATACCAGGATCCCATATGGGCACCAATTTGCATCCTGGCTGCTCCCCCTCCCTTGCAGCTCCCTGCTTGTAGCCTGTGAAAGCAGACCAGGATGGCCCAAGGCCTTGGGACCCTGCACCTGAATGGGAAACCCAAAAGAGGCTCCTGGCTGCTGGGTTCAGATCAGTTCAGCTCCGGCCATTGAGATCATTTGGCGAGTGAACCAGTGGATGGAAGATTTTTTCTCTGTCTCTCCTTTCTGTAAGTCTGGCTTTGAAATAAAAATAAATAAATCTTAAAAAAAAGATTTGTAGTACAGAAAGTGTATGAGATCAAATGAGAGCCCGGCTATGGCTCTAAGGGACAATTTACTCGATATACGTGACAGTGGCTTGTGAGAGTAGGTGGTTTAATGCAGTGGTATCATTCACAGATCATTCTCTTTGGGATTTTGTGATGGCATTTTTGTTCAGACTGAAAGGTATTACCATTCATTGCGTGATGGCCTGCATGCTAGATGGTTAGTACTTAGGACAGTCCCAACAGTGAAGACTTGTGTTCATCCTAAGAGCTTTTCAGGTAAGTCAAGGAGATTCCTATTTGAATTTAAATTCAAATTCAGTTTTATGTATGTTTACATATAAAATAATTTTTTGCAGTGTTTTAAAAAAGTGAATTTTTAGAAATATGGCTGTCATGTTAATCTAGGAAGTACACATTTAGTATTGCTAATATCGTTTTGCATAGTTTTAAGAAATGAATTTTTTAAAAAATGTTGAGTTTATGGTACAATTCCACAGAGTCAGGGATTTCCCCTTCCCTCTCCTCAAATTCCTTCCTGCTGACTGATTTTCTCCATATTATTAGAATAGTATAGCCCATCATCATAAGTCCATCAATCTATTAGTTAAGTATGTCCCAACATTGCTGGTACAGATAATGTCAGACAGTTCAGCATCCCATTGTCTAGATCTGTCCAACAGTTTGATTGGGAGTCCCTCTTTGATTTGAACATAGAGATGCATACTCCTTATATCTTCACATCTGAATATGATAGACTCTGTTCCTGCTGTCACTATACATTCTCTTAAATGAGAAGCCATGAAACAAAGTCAACAAGAGATATGAAGTTAAAACAAAAAATGTACAGCACCATGGAGTCAAAAAATGTGCCACTGAAGAACAAACACATGGGTGAAGAACTGAAAAAAGAAAACACAAAAGCCTCTTGGGTAAAATAATGCCACTGTGTGATCCATGAGCCAGCACCATTTGACAAGAGAAAAAAAACGATTTTGAAGAAATGAAGATAAAAACATCAAAACAGAGGGGGTACAGAATAGCAGTATGGAAAGGGTTGTTGATGTTAAATTTGCATGAAGGCTGCCTTATATGAGAGAGAACATATGGTGGCTGTCCTTTTGGGATTGACTTATTTCACTGAGCATAATGGTCTCTAGTTGGGACCATCTAGCGGCAAATGATAGAATTTCACTCTTTGTAATGGCTTAGAGATTTTTTAATTATAAAAAGATTAAATCATCTTTTCAACTTATCACAGTGCTTCTGCAACACTGTTTTTGAACCTTAAATTTTATTCCTTTTGGAGTTGAGTTATTATTTATTTTGTCTTATAGAGAGATTATGCCTAAACATTTGCATGTTAAAATGCATTTTTAAGTTTCTTCCTAACTCTCCTTTTGTTTAAAGTTAACATATTTATGGATGTGTAGGAAGTTTTACTGACTATGAATTTCATTTCAACATGGAAAACAGAAGTTGTAATCAATACTTTATGATGGAGACAGCATTCAGACTAGAAAGTTGTAAGAGTGACTTGATATTCTGACATAGTTATAGACGTAGATGCTCTCACTATTTGTTGAGATGAGGAAAATTGACAGGGTTGTGTCTGAGGGACATGTTAAGTTTTTACGTGGAATTTTAAATTAGAGTTGTATAGTAGGCATTTGTGAATGGAGTTATGGAGTTCTGGAGAGAGTTCTTGAACTTTTATGGAGAGGAAAGGAGGGGTCAGGAATACGGATTCTGGAGTCAGACTGGACTTTTTGCCTGGTGCCAGGCTCTGTATCTGTGCAATGGTGGACAGCTTTCTTAAACAGCCCTTGCACTCAGTTTTCTCATCCTTAAAGATTGGGTAACTGTATCTATTCAATGTGTTAATGTTAGAACTAAGTACTTTAAAACTTGTAAGATGCCCAAGTGATATTGAAGTTAGCTGTTACTATTCAAACATGATTTATATCAAAGAAATGGGAGTTGAAATAAGAATTGATTGGCCTTTACAAGACTGTAATATTATAAGAAAATTGAAACTTGGGATTTAATATCAAATTGGGAGTCATAAGTAATATAGTAAGTAATCCTAAATAGGATAGGATTGGATGAGATCCTACAAGTCCCTACATGAAAACTGTAAGCTTTGATGTGTGCGCCATTGCCTTCAGGAGCTCTGAGCCATGAAGTTCAGCAGCAGGCTCAGAAGAGGTTGAGGGCTCATGAGCAGATATCACCAAAGGCCTAGGAGTTAGAACACAGTGTCATCCTGGCTCTAGGTCCAACTTTTGGCTTTAAGACCCTGGCAGACCCTTTTATTCTGAATTTCAATTTTCTATTTTTTTTTTTAGTGAGTCAGATTGTTTTTGACTGTTTATCTTATGGTTAAGTCCAAGGAATTCTAAGAAGATGCTTCCGAAGGATGCTTGGAGTTAATGGGTTGATCATTTTGAGTGGGGGATCAGCATAAGGACCTTCAGGAATGAGGGTAAAATTGTGTGATTTACTAAAGTAAATTCTAGTATGATTTCATCTTTTCTGAATTGTCAGTATTTGCACTTAGGGTCTAGAAAGCTTAACATTTTAAGAAATACATTCCTTTGGTATCTCTTCAAATTTTGTGACCCACATTTAATGCTGGTATAGAATTATCCATTGAAGACAAATCAGGGAGGAGAGAGTGTGCGCACAAGTGAGCAAGAGCACTTCTATCTGCTAGTTTATTCTCCACTTGTCCCCATGTGGGCCAGGCCAAAACCAGGAAGTGGGGACTCCATCCTGAGTCACCACATGGGTGGCAGGGACCCAACCCAGCTACTTTCTTTTTTATTTAATATAATTTCTCATTTTGTTTTTGTTATTGTTTACATAGTTGAGGGATGAACTCCCATGTGAGCAGCGTCTGATCAGGGTGGGGAGGTTCAGGTTCAGACATTGAGGAAAGTGGGTAAGACAGATGTTTCCTTTTTTTTTTCTCCTCCTGTGACCACAGGGGAGGAGGGCAAGAGGGCCACTCCTTGCTGTCAAACTACATCAGTACTTGGTGATGGGGGAGATGATCATTTGGTGGGGTCAGGGAGACCCCATTGTGGGTGCTACTTGAGTGATTTGGGTAGTTCTGAGAAGTTGTTGGTTTCAGTGCACCAGGGTTGAGAAAATCTTTACAAGATCTACTGGTTGGCAAACTCCTTAGTGCATCCATAGATCCAGGAACATGTTGCACAGCTTGGCCAGGAAATTGTCCAGTTTTTTTCTGTTTTCCTTCTTCTGACCAGGCATATGATATCCTGTGCTGCCCTAGGTCAGCTGGCCATCATGTCCTCTGTATGCATCCTGGCATGGTGTCCACTGCACAGGTGTCAGCACGTGAGGAGTACCAGTCCTGATATATGCATGCCATGGTCTAACCACACATTCTGTGATGTTCCCTGTGGCCAGGGTCTGAGTCCAGCAGTCTAGTCAGGGACTCCCCCATGAAACCTTATCTGGGGTGAGCTCAGACTTGATTCTGGCGTGCACCAACCAGTGTATGTGCTCGTGGATGTAGCTGCGTGATCAGCTCTGAACCAGCTTCATATTTCATGCAAACTGACCGGTATTAAGGCCCATCCCAGGCAGCCTGCCACAGACCGACTCCTCAAGCATATCAGTGTGTGACACGGTCTAGTTGGGGCAATCCTAAGTAACCTGCCCCAGGCCCACCCCACAGCCTCATTTTTGCATATGGTGCCATTTGCTACAGCCCAGCCATATCCCATCCAATTTTCAAGCACACCCCTGTGTGCTGTGGCTTAGCTCAACGCAGTATGGCCCTCATGTGTGTTGATAGGTGCCACCACCTTGTCCAGCAAGGTCCACCCCCAACTCTGGTTGACTGACAGGTTGTAGGTGCAGCCTGGCCTAGCCAAGGAGTGCCCCACAGTTCCCCTACCAGGCATGCTTAAAGCTCCAATTCTTGAAGCACTTGCACCTAGCCTTTTACATGCCAACTGGTGCTGCAGTGTGGCCTGATTAGCCCATGCCCATTCTGGCTCTCATGCATAACAGAGGGTGTGTCAGCCTAGCCCAACCTGGCCCACTCCCAGTGGGCCAGCTGTCATGCTCACCAGTGGAAGCAGTAGCCAACAAGGGAGTCCTTGAAGTTCTCCAGCCAGGCCTACTCCCAGCCCCAAGTCTTGTATGTGCCAATAGGTGTTGCGGCCTAGTCTGAGATGGTCTGTCCCCGGACTTGGCATTTGCTCTCAAGTGCTACAGCCTGGCTCAACCTGGCCCACCTTCAGTCTCAGCTCTTCCAGTGGGGTGAGACAGCGTGTCTCAGCTTGGCCCACCTCCAGTCCCAGCTCTAATGCTCTCCAGTTGTCCCCTACCAGGCCTCTTCCCAGCCACAGGTCTTGCAGGGCCAATGGGTGCTGTGACCAGTTTGAGAGAGTCTGCTTGCGGTCTTGCCATTTTCCAGCAGATACAACAGTCTAGCCTACTTTATTGAGTGGGTGATTCCCAGAATTACATATTAGCAGAAAGCAGGATCAAAAGTACTGTCAAACCTGGATTCTCTGAAGGAAATGTGGGCATTCCAAGCAGCAACTGAAGCTGTGTGCCAATTGCCTGCCCTTCAGGTCAACATTTTATGTAGACATATATAATGTTAAATTCCAAACTATTGCTTTTTTTTAATGTAATTCCATGGGGTTGGGTCCACCCCCAGACCTGGTTCTCTTGCATGCTGGTTGGTGTCATGGTTTAACATAATGTGACCCATCCTCTTATCTGATACTCACTGTCAGATACTGGGATTGTCCCTGCCAGACAGGTCCTGAGCCATAGATTTCATGTGGGCTGCTGTGTGGTGGTCAGCAGTGTTCCATGCTAACAAGCCCAGCTCAGGTTTCCCATGTGGGCTGGTGCATCAATCTGATCCTTAAAGATCTTTAGGTCTCTCCCCTCCAATCCACCAGGTCTCATTCCCCTTGCTTACTTGCAAGTACAGTAGCCTTGTCATTGGGAGTCCCTCAGGATCCATTCCTCATCCCCACGATACACCCAGGAGGTCCTTCCTACCCCATATCTCCTTGCTCCATTCTCTAATGAATCCACAAGCCTTGTGTCTAGCCCAATCTTCAGAATTGCAGTGGGTGGTATGATGGTCGTGTATTCTAACATCCACCAGGATCCCAAACTCCTGTCATATGTGCTGGCCTGGTGCCTTACCCCTCTACACACCCAAGATCCAGGCCCATTGCAGTTTCCAGGCCTGGTCCACCAGCACACCAGAGCAGTGTGCTGACCTGGGGTGCTCCCCGCCACTCTCCCCACCTTACCCAGGACCAGACACAGAAGAAAATCCTCAGGTTCTCTCCACCTGCCTAGTGGTGAGCTCCCAGTTCCCCAAATGCCCACTGGCGTTATGCCCCTAGCCTCCCCCCAAGCCAAGCCCGCAGCCTCGGCCCCCTCATCCCCTCACCTGTTGCACTGGAAGCATGGCAACAGGATGACACCTTCTGCTGGTGTGCCTAAAATGTTTTAAAAAACCTTTAACATCCATGTGGTTAACATATTTCACATATTTGAAATATGTCATTTTAAGAGCACGATACGGGCCCCCTTTACCTTCTCTCATATATTCGTCCTCCTCTCTTACTTTTCTTTTAATTTTTTTCCATTTACTTCAAGTGGGCAGCTTATATTGTGGAAAGAAACCTCGAAGACCTAAAGAAAGAAAACACTTCTGATGGGCAAAAGTGAGTATCTTATTGTTAACATTTTAAGCCTTTGTTTTGTTATTTTCTTAACTAGGTAATTCTGTCATAAGGATTTGTAACAGATTTTCCAGTAAATATGGCCTATTTCTTTGTGAATTATCTACTAGTTTTTTTTTGCCATTTGAAATACTTTGCTACCGAACTATTTCCTGGAAGAAACTTTTGTCACATATTTGTGTAGAATTTTGCTTTTCACTCTTTGATAATGATATGGTCCTAAGTCAGCAGCTTGTGTAGGATCACTAATTTGGAAGCCACATTTTCCCTACCTGTGTAATGTTATCAGCTCACTTATCAAATAACTTTTTCAGGGATTCCTCTCTGTATGTGGGACCTGAAGTGGCACTGTGTCACATACTACTCTGCTTCATGCACCCTTAGATCCCAGGCTGAAGAGAAATGCACAGTCTTGCAAGAGATACAGCACAGACATGTAGAAAAACGTGGGATTTTCAAGCCAGAGATGTTGGAGTCAGAAGGATGGAATATTAATGGACGAAGCTCCGACAGTTATGCTTCCAAGTAACAGCACCCTATTATCTCAAGTCCTAGTTTGGTGTATGAAGACTACAGCCCAAGCCAGAAGAAGCAGGAACCAACTCTGGAACACTTAGTGCTGTACTATGGGGAGGGGAGCAAGACCAACCCTTGGAAGATGGAGCCATGGGCAGCCAGCATCTGTGGGTGCTGGGGGAACTGGCCGAATCCTCCTGGCTCTGAAGTGGCAGACAAGACGGTTTGGGTATGGGGAGACTGGCAGGCTGGCTCTGGAGAGGATGGTGATAAGGCTGTGGGCACAGGAGGCATAGGCAGAACCAGCCTGGCTGTGGAAGGCCTGCGTGCTAGAGGCGCCAGCCCTGTCAACATGGCCCTGGAGCAGCCAGCTGCCAGAAGATGGCTGTGGGCACTGGCTGAGCCTGTCTGGCACCAATGGTTGACAGGCAAGCTGGGGACTCAGGAGGCACTACCAAAGCCAGCCTTAACCCTGGAACAGTGGGTGTGGTGGCAGGGCAAGCAGGTTAGATGAGCTGGGGAGCCTGAGCTTGCGAGCCTGGTCCAGGGACAAGGGTTATTGTGGTGTGGGCAGGGTGGTAACCGACTGAACTGGCCTGTCCCCGGAGTGGGAAAGTATTGTAGATGGATATGCAAGGTGTGTAGTGGACACAGGACAAGTGGACCTGGTGCTGGAGGAGCAGGCCAGTGAGTGGTCTGTTGGGGATGCTGGGTCACTGAACTAGCCCGCCTGATCCTGGAGTAGCTGGCAGGGTGGCAGGATGGGATTGTGTTGGGAGGGGGCCCGGGAGAGTCGGACTGGCCATGAAATGGATGATGATGGTGCTGTGGGTGCAGGGATATCAGCAGAGCCAGCTTGACAATGAAGCAGGTAGTGGGTGGGCTTGGGACACAGGGTGATCTGACCTATTAGACTTGGCCCTGAGCAGCCAGCAGATGGCTTGGGGACTGGGCACTCTGGTTGAGCACCCCCTGGCCCCGGAGTGTGCCGCATGCATGTTAGGCATGATTATGGTGCTAGGTGAACTTCCTGCAAGTCACTAGAGCAGTGGGTGGGAGAGTTTCATACGTGGGCTAGAGTCATGGCAACACAGAGCCTGCCTGGTCCTGCAGCAGCTTACAGGCAAGCTGGGAAAAAGAAGGGTGTTCTGTGGGCCAACCTGGCCCTGGGGTGGATGGAGGGAGGCAGGTGCACCGGCCAGCGTGGAATGGTCCTTGAGCAGCAGGGGATGGTGGTGGGACAGGGGGACATTAGGAGCTTGGCAAGCATTGGCAGAGCCCACCTGGTCTTGGAGCAGCTCATGGCACAACTGGGTGGGTAGGCTAAAGGCATAGGGGTTTCCAGTCCAGTTGTTGTGTGCCTGGCTACCTAGAACATTAGAAGCATGGCAGTCCCTGGAGAAGTGAGCTTGGTGCTAAAGTGCCAGAAGGAATCACAGAGCATGCCAGCCGGTAACCCAGAGTCTGACAAAATGGGCCAGGTCCTAGAGCAGCAGGTGGCAGTGCTGCCTGCTGAGGGAGCATGGTCACTGGGTGATCCCATCCTGCCCTGGGATGGTGGGGCTGGCATGCTAGAGTTCGCGCCTAGTGAAGGGCAGCAGGACCTGGCCCTGAAGCAGCAAATGGGACAGTATACAAACCTGCTTGGTGTGGGCAGCCTTCAACAGAGTTGGCCTTGAAGTGTTGCAATGAACAGGTGGGCTGGGGATGTGATGGATGCTGCCCTAGCTGACATGGCTGTGCAGCAACAAGTGGGGTGACAGGGTGGACATGGTGGCAGGGTGGGCATGGTGGATGTGGCTGGGTGCTAGCCAGCTGGTATGGCCCTGGAGTGGGTGGCTGATATGTGTAGGCAAGGGGTTGGGTGGGAAGGGTTGCTGATGAACAAGCATGCCTTCCCCAAGAGCAGCAGGGGCCAGTAGCTTGAAATGCATGAGGCGTTGGCCGAGTTCGGGTGACTGTAGAGGGGCTGGTAGGTGGGATGGGAATGTGGGAGGCCACACATGAGCCTTTTTTTTTTTTCGCTGAAACAGGTAAGCATGGCAGTGAGATGGGCATGCTCTGGGCCAGGGGATTCAGGTCCTATGGGCAGGTGCTACAGATTGCTGCCAGATGGGCCCAGCCCTAGATCAGTGGGCAGCCAAACAGCCTGCTGAGGGAGCAGGTGGGTGGCTGAGTCTACATGTACCTGAAACAGTTGGTGGGGTAGTGGTGTGGGTTGGCTAGAAGTCCAGGTTGCAGGCTGGGAACTGGAGGGTTGTCAGCCAGATGGCCTGGCTCCAGAGTGGACGGTGGGCAGGCTTGGGGTACCAGGGAGTGGGTAGAACTTCATGAGCCTGCCTTGTCCTGGAACACCCTGCAGGGCAGCCAGGCAGGCAAGATCTAGGAACATTAGACATGCCAGCTGTGCCTGCCTGGCCTTGGAGCAGTCTGTGGGTTAGAAGCACAGGGATCTGGTCCTAAAGTAGTTGGTGTGAAGCAATGCAGTGTCCTAGAGGAATGTCAAGTGAGGAGTGCTGGGTCAAGCCACGTCATTGAAAGTCACTGGTAGGTAACACAATCCTTTTATTGTGATTCCACATCAGCAGTAATGCTTTTCGGGTTTTTAGACATAGATTAGTAAATTTCTCTTTGTTATTATTGTTCATATTACATTTTAGTGGATTGTTACCTGCTGATCTTGTATATTGGACTACCGTTTTGGGCATCTTTTTTGTTCTTTGATTAAGAGCTGCAGCAGTGGATCTTATTTATGCTGCAAGAGGTTCTGTAAGCGTTCATGAGAGAAGTTTCTGTTCTGTGTCCTTGCAAAAAAGTCACTGGTGCAGTTGGAAAGTCTTATGCTTTATGGACTGTTTGGATAGTATTTGCATTTTCCCATTCATTGTTTTTGGTCTAATGTTACATTCTTGAGCCAGGATGGGATTATCATGCCATTTTTAAAAAAAGATTAATTTTTTATGATACATATTTGTAAGTAAATGGTCTCACCCCCTCCCCCATTCCCTGCTATTCCCCTCCTGTGATTTGTCCCTAATTTATTACAATGGCATAGTCATTGTTTCTTCTATTATAAGCTTATCTTCCTGATATATGTGTGTATATGTATGTAGGTGTGCATATGTATGTATGTGTGTATATATAAATTTACAAAACATAGAACTTTCCAGCTGCACCCAGGATTCATCTGGCATGTGATGCTTGGTGAGAAGATTACTGTAAGGTTCCCCTAACCCCCAAGAGTGGGCTGGACCCCACCCACTCAGCTCACTGACCAATGACAAGATTTCCACTATATAAATGCTGGTGGTACGTCAAGGCTTGGGTCCTCCTTCCAGCATACAAAGGGTCAATTTTTTTCCTTCTAAATTTCCCACTTTCTTTAGCCCCTCCTGCTCACATAGCCTGCTCACTTAGACTGATGCCTACCTAACTCTGTGCCATTGCCCCCTCACAGAGACATACCCCACAGCCTTACCTGGATAATATGGATGGAGGTCCCTCTGCACCTGGGAGCAGCCAGCTGTAGTGACAGGTGCAGGGCATGGAAGGCAGTGTTTCCGGGTGCAGGTGTAGCTGCAGGGTGGTGAAGGGAGCAGGTCCTCAGTGTAGATGTGGGGGTGACTCGATGTGTAGGGCCCTTTAGTTCCTGAGGCTTGGAAAATGCACACACCTCCTTTGTCAAAGTGGGGACCATCTCACTGCCTGCACTTCCATGGAGGGAAGACATTGTTCCTAGTTGTGTGGTAACTTGGGGTTCATGTAAAATGCACATCCTGAAGGTGGTGGATGGGAGCTGGGGTGAATCTGCCCACCTGTTCACAGCTCTGCCCCAAGATTCCTCAGATCTGGCTGAAATCACTCTGGCTGTTGACGCAGATGTGCCTGAAGCTGAGCTAAAGGACACCTTACCCCCTAGTCTGGCATGCCCAGCTTCCAGGACTTGGCATTGAAAATGACTGACCTCTGGTCTCACTTTTCTACTTTTCAGTGCATGAGGTGAAGATCCAGATGCAGGAATGCCCAGCCATGCTGAGGAAGCCCTGCCTCTGCCACTGCACCTGAAGCTAAAAATGCTGTACAGTCTTGGGAGGGTGTGAACCTGGTTGCACTCAGTTCTTCTGAGCGTGGATGCGTTCTTGCCTTTCCCAGCCTGCAGGAATCAGAGGGTGCTGTGCAAGCACACTGAACCAAGGCCCCAGTGGTGGTGATGGTGGCAGCAGTGGTGGCCATGGATGAGGCTGGTGGCCCTGAGGAAGACCACTGGGTAAGTGAGGTGGCCTTGAGGTATCCCTGTCCTCATCTGCTCCCTTTTAGGGCCGGGGCCTTCCTTAGAGACTCTGTGGGGTGGGAGGTCCTTAAACTCAGTTGTGGGAGTTGTGGCTGCAAGGCCTTGAAGGTATCTGGAGCAGGTGTGTGGCAAGTGGCTGCCAGCTCTTGGTGTTCTGTGGAAGCCCAGGGCTCTGAAGGCTTGTCACTTGGGGATTCTGTCTCAGGTTTTGAGAGAATCCGATTGGCATGGGCTGCGGGGTGTTCACTTGCATTACCTGTGATGGGGGCAGGGCAGGGCAGGGCAGGGCAGGAGGGGCAGTGTAGCCCCTTGCAGGAGATCCAACGTTCTGCTCCATCCTAGTTAGCTGGGATTCTGACACAGAAGGCAGGGCAGGGTCTGTGGTGCAGATGGAGGTAGCCAGCAGGGTGGGTACCCCTTTTCCTCCTGAGTAGCAGGGTGCTTGCTGTGTGCCCTGCTATCCTGGTGCATATGCACACCTGGTCTGTGTGCGTGTGTGCTTCCAGTGGTCAGATGTGTGGGGTTTGAAATTTTATTTATTTTTAAAAACCAACTAACCAAATCAAGTAAGTCAATCAAGTGAACAAGCCAAAGTGGTTGGTTAATTAATTCAATCATCTTATTGATTGAATTAATTAATTAACTTCTTAGAGCAGATGAGTGAGAATCTGAGAGGCCTGCAGGAGGCAGGAGCTGGAAGCCGACTAGGAAGGCTGTCTGCCAAGGGCCTGGTGAGCAGTGATCAGATGCTGAGAGGATATGCTTGTTTTTGTAGCCCTGAGCACGAGGGAAGAGTTGTCCAAAGTCAAAAAGAAAGACTTTGAGCACTTGATGATGGAGGTGATGCAGATCGGGGACTTTCTACCCAGGATCCTCAATCAGGAAGTCCTGGAGAGTTGCTCGAAGTTGAAGATTGTCAACAAATTGAATCTCCCTGCATCTCTAGTGGGCATCAGCTCGGAGGTATACAGTTCATTCATTGCTGGTTCACCCTAGGTGAGCAGCAACTAAGTAACTATAAGTAACAAGAAAGGATAGTTACACTTGCGTTGGTGGGTGCTGGGCAGAATTGGGCTGCTTTCTGAAGCACCTGCCATGGCCTTTCTCTCTCTCTCTCTCCTTTCTTCTGGCTCTCCTGCCCATCAGAGGACGTTTAGTTCTTTCCTAATTGGGGAATGATATAGTCCTTGTATAAATGAAGGACTTTGCTGTTTGGACATCTGGCATGGAGTTCTGGCATGGCCATGTGTAGTGCAGACTTTGAACTCACAGTGGAGCTGATGAGAAATAGCCTTCTAGGATCCTGCTGACATTGGAGATTACCCTATGGGAGATTTGGACCTGGCCACTCTGGGATGGAAGTAAGATGAAGGTGGTCTTTTGTGGTTAAGGCTAAGTTACCAGGCACTGTTGACAAGGCCCCCCAGAATGTTGGTCTGGGCAAGGAGATGTCAGGGGTCAAGAGTGTGAGTTCCTGGGTTGAGCAGATGAATAACCCTGCCAGCTCGAAGCCAGAGGTAGAATGTTAGTAGTGCTATACGAGAACAGCCTTATGCTCTAGGGGTCAATTTTTACAGTGATGGCCTGGCTCCGTTTAGCAACAACCTCAGGCTTCCAGGCCTGTGGTTGCAGAAATGGTCTTGTAAGACAAGGGTCTATGGGGGCAGAGAAGGTCTGATGCAACAGGAGCCTGTGGGTAAAATAATGGCCTCACCCGTCTGGGGCCTGTGAGTACAGATGTGGTCTGGCAGAACAGGGATCTGAGGTTGCAGGGGTGGCATTGTATGACACGGTCCTATGGGTGTGGGATGGCATCCCACCACATGGGCCTGTGGAGTTTGATGTCAGGTTCCTTTGGAGATGGATTGGCCTTGCATGCCAGGACCTGTGGGTGCGAGGCAGTGCTGGTGTGATTTTGGCCTGTGTGTGTGGATTACCTCACCATCTGGTGCCTGTGGGTTCAGAGATGGCTTTGCATTGACAGGGTTCTGAGGATGAAGAGATAGCCTTGTGCAACAGGGCCTTTGGGTTCAGGGTGGCCTCAAATGCTAAGGGCCTGGGGGAGGCAGCGCTGTACAAAAGGCATCTATGGGTGTGTGATGGCCTCTCATGCCACAGAGGCCTTTGGGTTCGAGGAAGGCCTCGTGTGTTGGGCTCATAGTTGCAAGTGCAGCCTCTGTGTGCATGGCCTGTGTGTTCAGGGCAGCCTCGTGTGATGGGAGCCTGTGGGCTGTAGAGTAAGGGAATTTTGGGTGCGGGGACAGCCTCACACCACATTGGCAGTTGGTACAGGGATGGCTTTGTGTGACAGAGGCATGAGTTTGCAGGATGGCCTTGTGCACTTTGTGTTGTGATTCAGGATGGCTTTGTAGGCCCTGCCTTTGTAGTTTTCGGATCTGCCTGAAAGATAAGGCTGTGTGTTCAGCAATGTTCTTGTGTGCCAGGGCTCTTTGTTTCAGGGATTACCCCATGTGAATATGACCTTGGGAGAGGGCTAACCTTATGCCAGAGGCTTCTGTGTGTGCAAGATGGCCTCGAGCGAGATACTCGTATGCATCAAGGTCCCTGGGTCTAGGATGGCCTTGTACAAAGAGACCTTTGTGTGCAGGGATGGCTCGATATTGGCCTTTGGGTGCAGGCATTGCCTCATGTGACATTGTTCTTTGTGTGCAGGGATGTTTTCATACAAAATTGAACTTTGGCCTCACCAAACAGATTAAAATGGAGTCACATGACAGGTGTCATATGACAGGGAGCCTCGTGTGACAGGTGCATTTGAATGCAGGGATGATCTCACATGAGAGATGCCTGTGCACACACGGGCATTTGGTAAACACAAATGCTTTCTGAGCAACTGGTTCTTGTGCTGAGAGCTCTTTTTTTTATTACACTTCATTTTATGACATCGTTTCATAGGCTCTGAGGTTCCGCCAACCCCTCCCCATATCCTTCCCCCCATGGTGGATTCCTCCACCTTATTGCAGTATTACAGTTCAAATCCAGTCACGCTTTTTCATTGCAAGCATGTACCGTGCAGAGTCCAGCATTTTATTGTCAATCTCTGGTCTAAAAACAGAGCTGAAAGAATATCATCCAGACCAATTAAAAACCATAACATAACATCAACAGCAGTTCACAACATTGTGGAGTTTATTGACATGGTATTGAGTGACTGATATGTTAGAAAATGCAAGTTCTTAACCACATCCTGTGACTGCTTCATTGACATTTCAATTTAGTTTATATACAACCAGCTTCAATCCACCTTAAAATGGCTGTAGAATACTATTCAGCTGTCTCGTGTCTATTTTCATTTCTGTATTTAACAGTTTATTGTATTGAAGCATAATTTTGCTGAACTTGGCAGATTTTAGGATAGTTCAAATGGGTTATAACTTTAACAAGGCATATGTCAACAGTTGAAGCACAGAACTGTTTTAGGGGAGGGGTGTGCAGAGAAATCTTCAATACCCCAATGAGGAGTAACTTATTTTCCTGTCCTATCTAGAAAGGTATATGTGAGTCCCTGCTGACCGCTTCCTGTCTGGTTCTAAGCTTTCCTTGTTGTTCTCTATCTATTCTAATTTTTTCTTGTTTGTTTGTTTTGTTTTGTTTTTAGGGGGAGTGCTCCAGGGCAACCCTGATGGTCACTGCAGGAGAGGGTGGGGATCCAAAGCTGGAACTAAGTAAGGACCAGAGAAAGCTCTTCTCCCTAGTCTCGAAGGGAGTTTACTCTTCTTCTGTTTCTGCAGACCACTCAGGGCTCCTGGCTATTGTTCCGATGACACTGGATCCTGCTAGGAAGGATTTGGGCTTCTTCCATCCCATGTGGGAGATTCAAGTAGGTGTGGTTGACCTCAGAATTACCCGTGGTCTCCTTGGCAGTTGGGATGTAGTCCTTGGTTCCCGTACTGATAGTCCTTGGTGAGGATCCGGGAGTCTCCAGGGTTGGGATACAAGCCTCCACCTGTCCCCCTGTTCTACTCTGGGGTCCCCCCCTGCTCTTTATCTTAGAAAATGGGGTGGGGCTGGAGAGGGGCTATCCTCTTGTCCATCACTGTGGGGACCTTGTGCTAAACTCCTGGTCAATAACCTTGTTCTGGATCTCAACTCCTTTGTTGAGGTCTGTTGAAAGCCCTCAACACAAGTGTTTGTTGGTCTGACACACCATATCCATGGTCATTGGGTGGGTGCTATGATCTTGATATGTGTCTCCCCAGCAGTCCTGTAGGGCACTGGAGACCCTCATCTTTGCTGCATTTCTTCCTCTTCCAGTTCTTGAAAGCCTCTTCCAGCAACCGCCAGAGCAGGTGATCACGCTTGTTTGCTAGCCCAACTGGGATGTCCACCTTGGCTGGAAGAAGTGACTCGGGGAATGGATAGAATAAGCAAGTACTATGGACAAAAGTGTCCCTAACCAACCTCATTTGTTTCTGCGGGGAGTCCAGCAAGCAAGCATTGCATGTCACATCCTCTCAGCCACTTGTTCAGCAGAGATTTCTGTGTCCTGATCTGTGCACAGGGGCAGGCACTGGGCAGGTGAGTGGTATGAGAACCCAGGACTGGAGAGATCAGGGTTTTCCATCAGAAATGAGGCTTCCTGCCTCTGTCCTTTGGCCTGGTCCCTGGACTGGGTCAGGGCTCCGAGTGGAACTGCAGAGATGCCACATCCTCAGAAGGCAAGGGGATGCCTGTTAGTGGGTGGCCCCTGCCAGCCTCTTTCCCAGGTGGACATATGTGGGATGGAGCTCCCAGACTCCTCCCTCCCTTTGAGTGTCATGATAGACCAGCTACCTGCCTGATGGCACTTGGACACTGACGGGCTATCCTCATGATTTACCTCCGTTACTGTGGATCAGCTGCTGAGGCTCAGGTCTGGGATGGCTAGCTGCTGGGTCAAGGGGGCACACTGCAATCACCCCATGGAGCTGCACCACGAGGCCCTTGGGAAGAGCTTGGCAGTTACCACCACAGCTTCCCAGGTCCTGAGTTTCTGAGACACAGCCTTCCAGGCTGTATAGCCCAAACTACAGCACAGGGCCTGAGGCCCCATTACATTCTTCAGACCCAAACACTTTTATTTTCTGGGTGTGTGGGGCCTCCCCAGGTACAGCACCTGCCCATTTAAGAGAGCCTTCCACCAAGGAGGAGGGGCCAGCCTCTGTGACTGCCAGTGGCAGTTGGACAATTCCATTTTTGAGGAGGGGTGAGGTGGTGGGGAGAGGGTGTGTCACAGGCTTTGGTGGGATGGGTTCAGACCTGCATTATCCTGGGATAGAAAGTGTAACAAAGGGGCCAGCATGATGCCCTAGCAGTTGTGTGTTATGGCACCACAGCCCTGTGGGATCCATGTTCCCTGGCTCTCCCTAGTCCCCCATAGCTGGCTGTGCAGTGGTACAGTCCAGTTGCCAGGTGTGGATTGCAAAACAAAGCCATTGTTCTTGCTATGGAGGCTGTCTATGGTGGTGGTGACTACTTAACTCTCGTCTCCGTGTATGGAGCCTCCCAGGGCCACCCCACATTCATATGCGGAGTGGTTCCTGGATGAACTACTTGAAGTGAGTCTGAGCGCCCTCTCAGGGTTATGTGGTCTGAGCCACTGTGGTCCCAGGGTCTGAGACCAGCCCTCACTGTGTGGCCAGGTGTATTGGGTGGTTTGCTCCTGTGGTAGAGCAGGACCTGTGTATTAGGAACTTGGTCTACTGGACAACACAAAGTATGGGAATGGTTCTCGAATTCCAAATGAAGTAGCCTTTTTGTTTTCAGTTTTGAGCAGGGGTCAGTGACACATGGTCCTTCCAACTCTGACAAACTGAAGGGCAGAAATGCCTAAATCCAATTAGTGATGAAACCTCTTGTCTTGAAAGGACACCTGAGCTAACTTGAGTGTTTGAGATTATAACTCATCATCTTCCAATAAAGAGTGCCCCTGAGGGATGCTTTGAAGTGAGATTGTTCACCCTCTTTTATCTTTGTATTGTTAACAGAGATGATATTGTTAAAGCATAGTGATTATGAATTCCCAGAGGGTTTTTTTCTCCTGTGTTTTTATTTAGGTTCAGTTTATTATTGGGTAACAGATTTTTCCCGCTTCAGTATTCATAGTTGTCTTTGTTGGTGGTATTTCTCCTGC
>NW_026698655.1:0-17425 GCF_030435755.1 Ochotona princeps
TGAGCCAAATGGAGTTGTTCTCCCACAAGAACCACTCGGCTGATCCTTCTTCAATATGCCCTTCACCAACATGCAGTGTTTCCTTGATTGAATTAGCTCTCACACCAATATTTGCGTCTAGAGCCTTTGCATTGAGGGCTATCTGAAAACGGCTGTAGCGCTGAAGTTGCCTGTGAATGTGGAGTTGGTGGCATGTGAAACCCGCATGTGGAGCATTCGTTTGTGTGGGATGCTGACCAAGCTTCATTTCATTCCTAGGCACACATAGAGCACTAAGCATAGAGTGTGAAAACTGAGTTTCCTGGAGAGCTGCTTGGAAGCCTGATGGTGTGTGAAGTTAGTGAGCCAAATGGAGTTGTTCTCCCACAAGAACCACTCGGCTGATCCTTCTTCAATATGCCCTTCACCAACATGCAGTGTTTCCTTGATTGAATTAGCTCTCACACCAATATTTGCGTCTAGAGCCTTTGCATTGAGGGCTATCTGAAAACGGCTGTGGCGCTGAAGTTGCCTGTGAATGTGGAGTTGGTGGCATGTGAAACCCGCATGTGGAGCATTCGTTTGTGTGGGATGCTCTACCAGGTTCATTCCTAGATAATGCACTCAAAGGGCACTAAGCATAGAGTGTGAAAACTGAGTTTCCTTGAGAGCTGCTTGGAAGCCTGATGGTGTGTGAAGTTAGTGAGCCAAATGGAGTTGTTCTCCCACAAGAACCACTCGGCTGATCCTTCTTCAATATGCCCTTCACCAACATGCAGTGTTTCCTTGATTGAATTAGCTCTCACACCAATATTTGCGTCTAGAGCCTTTGCATTGAGGGCTATCTGAAAACGGCTGTGGCGCTGAAGTTGCCTGTGAATGTGGAGTTGCTGGCATGTGAAACCCGCATGTGGAGCATTCGTTTGTGTGGGATGCTCTACCAGGTTCATTCCTAGATAATGCACTCAAAGGGCACTAAGCATAGAGTGTGAAAACTGAGTTTCCTTGAGAGCTGCTTGGAAGCCTGATGGTGTGTGTAGTGAGCCAAATGGAGTTGTTCTCCCACAAGAACCACTCGCCTGATCCTTCTTCAATATGCCCTTCACCAACATGCAGTGTTTCCTTGATTGAATTAGCTCTCACACCAATATTTGCGTCTAGAGCCTTTGCATTGAGGGCTATCTGAAAACGGCTGTGGCGCTGAAGTTGCCTGTGAATGTGGAGTTGGTGGCATGGGAAACTCGCATGTGAAACATTCGTTTGTGTGGGATGCTCTACCTGGTTCATTCCTAGATAATGCATTCAAAGAGCACTAAACATAGAGTGTGAAAACTGAGTTTCCTTGAGAGCTGCTTGGAAGCCTGATGGTGTGTGAAGTTAGTGAGCCAAATGGAGTTGTTCTCCCACAAGAACCACTCGGCTGATCCTTCTTCAATATGCCCTTCACCAACATGCAGTGTTTCCTTGATTGAATTAGCTCTCACACCAATATTTGCGTCTAGAGCCTTTGCATTGAGGGCTATCTGAAAACGGCTGTGGCGCTGAAGTTGCCTGTGAATGTGGAGTTGGTGGCATGTGAAACCCGCATGTGGAGCATTCGTTTGTGTGGGATGCTCTTCAAGCTTCATTTCAGTCCTAGGCACTCCTAGGGCACTAAGCATAGAGTGTGAAAACTGAGTTTCCTTGAGAGCTGCTTGGAAGCCTGATGGTGTGTGTAGTGAGCCAAATGGAGTTGTTCTCCCACAAGAACCACTCGACTGATCCTTCTTCAATATGCCCTTCACCAACATGCAGTGTTTCCTTGATTGAATTAGCTCTCACACCAATATTTGCGTCTAGAGCCTTTGCATTGAGGGCTATCTGAAAACGGCTGTGGCGCTGAAGTTGCCTGTGAATGTGGAGTTAGTGGCATGTGAAACCCGCATGTGGAGCATTCGTTTTTGTGGGATGCTCTACCTGGTTCATTCCTAGATAATGCACTCAAAGGGCACTAAGCATAGAGTGTGAAAACTGAGTTTCCTTGAGAGCTGCTTGGAAGCCTGATGGTGTGTGAAGTTAGTGAGCCAAATGGAGTTGTTCTCCCACAAGAACCACTCGGCTGATCCTTCTTCAATATACCCTTCACCAACATGCAGTGTTTCCTTGATTGAATTAGCTCTCACACCAATATTTGCGTCTAGAGCCTTTGCATTGAGGGCTATCTGAAAACGGCTGTGGCGCTGAAGTTGCCTGTGAATGTGGAGTTGGTGGCATGTGAAACCCGCATGTGGAGCATTCGTTTGTGTGGGATGCTCTACCAGGTTCATTCCTAGATAATGCACTCAAAGGGCACTAAGCATAGACTGTGAAAACTGAGTTTCCTTGAGAGCTGCTTGGAAGCCTGATGGTGTGTGTAGTGAGCCAAATGGAGTTGTTCTCCCACAAGAACCACTCGGCTGATCCTTCTTCAATATGCCCTTCACCAACATGCAGTGTTTCCTTGATTGAATTAGCTCTCACACCAATATTTGCGTCTAGAGCCTTTGCATTGAGGGCTATCTGAAAACGGCTGTGGCGCTGAAGTTGCCTGTGAATGTGGAGTTGGTGGCATGTGAAACCCGCATGTGGAGCATTCGTTTGTGTGGGATGCTCTACCAGGTTCATTCCTAGATAATGCATTCAAAGAGCACTAAACATAGAGTGTGAAAACTGAGTTTCCTTGAGAGCTGCTTGGAAGCCTGATGGTGTGTGACGTTAGTGAGCCAAATGGAGTTGTTCTCCCACAAGAACCACTCGGCTGATCCTTCTTCAATATGCCCTTCACCAACATGCAGTGTTTCCTTGATTGAATTAGCTCTCACACCAATATTTGCGTCTAGAGCCTTTGCATTGAGGGCTATCTGAAAACGGCTGTGGCGCTGAAGTTGCCTGTGAATGTGGAGTTGGTGGCATGGGAAACTCGCATGTGAAACATTCGTTTGTGTGGGATGCTCTACCAGGTTCATTCCTAGATAATGCATTCAAAGAGCACTAAACATAGAGTGTGAAAACTGAGTTTCCTTGAGAGCTGCTTGGAAGCCTGATGGTGTGTGAAGTTAGTGAGCCAAATGGAGTTGTTCTCCCACAAGAACCACTCGGCTGATCCTTCTTCAATATGCCCTTCACCAACATGCAGTGTTTCCTTGATTGAATTAGCTCTCACACCAATATTTGCGTCTAGAGCCTTTGCATTGAGGGCTATCTGAAAACGGCTGTAGCGCTGAAGTTGCATGTGAATGTGGAGTTGGTGGCATGTGAAACCCGCATGTGGAGCATTCGTTTGTGTGGGATGCTGACCAAGCTTCATTTCATTCCTAGGCACACATAGAGCACTAAGCATAGAGTGTGAAAACTGAGTTTCCTGGAGAGATGCTTGGAAGCCTGATGGTGTGTGAAGTTAGTGAGCCAAATGGAGTTGTTCTCCCACAAGAACCACTCGGCTGATCCTTCTTCAATATGCCCTTCACCAACATGCAGTGTTTCCTTGATTGAATTAGCTCTCACACCAATATTTGCGTCTAGAGCCTTTGCATTGAGGGCTATCTGAAAACGGCTGTGGCGCTGAAGTTGCCTGTGAATGTGGAGTTGGTGGCATGTGAAACCCGCATGTGGAGCATTCGTTTGTGTGGGATGCTCTACCAGGTTCATTCCTAGATAATGCACTCAAAGGGCACTAAGCATAGAGTGTGAAAACTGAGTTTCCTTGAGAGCTGCTTGGAAGCCTGATGGTGTGTGAAGTTAGTGAGCCAAATGGAGTTGTTCTCCCACAAGAACCACTCGGCTGATCCTTCTTCAATATACCCTTCACCAACATGCAGTGTTTCCTTGATTGAATTAGCTCTCACACCAATATTTGCGTCTAGAGCCTTTGCATTGAGGGCTATCTGAAAACGGCTGTGGCGCTGAAGTTGCCTGTGAATGTGGAGTTGCTGGCATGTGAAACCCGCATGTGGAGCATTCGTTTGTGTGGGATGCTCTACCAGGTTCATTCCTAGATAATGCACTCAAAGGGCACTAAGCATAGAGTGTGAAAACTGAGTTTCCTTGAGAGCTGCTTGGAAGCCTGATGGTGTGTGTAGTGAGCCAAATGGAGTTGTTCTCCCACAAGAACCACTCGGCTGATCCTTCTTCAATATGCCCTTCACCAACATGCAGTGTTTCCTTGATTGAATTAGCTCTCACACCAATATTTGCGTCTAGAGCCTTTGCATTGAGGGCTATCTGAAAACGGCTGTGGCGCTGAAGTTGCCTGTGAATGTGGAGTTGGTGGCATGTGAAACCCGCATGTGGAGCATTCGTTTGTGTGGGATGCTCTACCAGGTTCATTCCTAGATAATGCACTCAAAGGGCACTAAACATAGAGTGTGAAAACTGAGTTTCCTTGAGAGCTGCTTGGAAGCCTGATGGTGTGTGAAGTTAGTGAGCCAAATGGCGTTGTTCTCCCACAAGAACCACTCGGCTGATCCTTCTTCAATATGCCCTTCACCAACATGCAGTGTTTCCTTGATTGAATTAGCTCTCACACCAATATTTGCGTCTAGAGCCTTTGCATTGAGGGCTATCTGAAAACGGCTGTGGCGCTGAAGTTGCCTGTGAATGTGGAGTTGGTGGCATGGGAAACTCGCATGTGAAACATTCGTTTGTGTGGGATGCTCTACCAGGTTCATTCCTAGATAATGCATTCAAAGAGCACTAAACATAGAGTGTGAAAACTGAGTTTCCTTGAGAGCTGCTTGGAAGCCTGATGGTGTGTGAAGTTAGTGAGCCAAATGGAGTTGTTCTCCCACAAGAACCACTCGGCTGATCCTTCTTCAATATGCCCTTCACCAACATGCAGTGTTTCCTTGATTGAATTAGCTCTCACACCAATATTTGCGTCTAGAGCCTTTGCATTGAGGGCTATCTGAAAACGGCTGTGGCGCTGAAGTTGCCTGTGAATGTGGAGTTGGTGGCATGTGAAACCCGCATGTGGAGCATTCGTTTGTGTGGGATGCTGACCAAGCTTCATTTCAGTCCTAGGCACACATAGAGCACTAAGCATAGAGTGTGAAAACTGAGTTTCCTGGAGAGCTGCTTGGAAGCCTGATGGTGTGTGAAGTTAGTGAGCCAAATGGAGTTGTTCTCCCACAAGAACCACTCGGCTGATCCTTCTTCAATATGCCCTTCACCAACATGCAGTGTTTCCTTGATTGAATTAGCTCTCACACCAATATTTGCGTCTAGAGCCTTTGCATTGAGGGCTATCTGAAAACGGCTGTGGCGCTGAAGTTGCCTGTGAATGTGGAGTTGGTGGCATGTGAAACCCGCATGTGGAGCATTCGTTTGTGTGGGATGCTCTACCAGGTTCATTCCTAGATAATGCACTCAAAGGGCACTAAGCATAGAGTGTGAAAACTGAGTTTCCTTGAGAGCTGCTTGGAAGCCTGATGGTGTGTGAAGTTAGTGAGCCAAATGGAGTTGTTCTCCCACAAGAACCACTCGGCTGATCCTTCTTCAATATGCCCTTCACCAACATGCAGTGTTTCCTTGATTGAATTAGCTCTCACACCAATATTTGCGTCTAGAGCCTTTGCATTGAGGGCTATCTGAAAACGGCTGTGGCGCTGAAGTTGCCTGTGAATGTGGAGTTGCTGGCATGTGAAACCCGCATGTGGAGCATTCGTTTGTGTGGGATGCTCTACCAGGTTCATTCCTAGATAATGCACTCAAAGGGCACTAAGCATAGAGTGTGAAAACTGAGTTTCCTTGAGAGCTGCTTGGAAGCCTGATGGTGTGTGTAGTGAGCCAAATGGAGTTGTTCTCCCACAAGAACCACTCGGCTGATCCTTCTTCAATATGCCCTTCACCAACATGCAGTGTTTCCTTGATTGAATTAGCTCTCACACCAATATTTGCGTCTAGAGCCTTTGCATTGAGGGCTATCTGAAAACGGCTGTGGCGCTGAAGTTGCCTGTGAATGTGGAGTTGGTGGCATGTGAAACCCGCATGTGGAGCATTCGTTTGTGTGGGATGCTCTACCAGGTTCATTCCTAGATAATGCACTCAAAGGGCACTAAACATAGAGTGTGAAAACTGAGTTTCCTTGAGAGCTGCTTGGAAGCCTGATGGTGTGTGAAGTTAGTGAGCCAAATGGCGTTGTTCTCCCACAAGAACCACTCGGCTGATCCTTCTTCAATATGCCCTTCACCAACATGCAGTGTTTCCTTGATTGAATTAGCTCTCACACCAATATTTGCGTCTAGAGCCTTTGCATTGAGGGCTATCTGAAAACGGCTGTGGCGCTGAAGTTGCCTGTGAATGTGGAGTTAGTGGCATGTGAAACCGGCATATGGAGCATTCGTTTGTGTGGGATGCTCTACCAGGTTCATTCCTAGATAATGCACTCAAAGGGCACTAAGCATAGAGTGTGAAAACTGAGTTTCCTTGAGAGCTGCTTGGAAGCCTGATGGTGTGTGAAGTTAGTGAGCCAAATGGAGTTGTTCTCCCACAAGAACCACTCGGCTGATCCTTCTTCAATATGCCCTTCACCAACATGCAGTGTTTCCTTGATTGAATTAGCTCTCACACCAATATTTGCGTCTAGAGCCTTTGCATTGAGGGCTATCTGAAAACGGCTGTGGCGCTGAAGTTGCCTGTGAATGTGGAGTTGGTGGCATGTGAAACCCGCATGTGGAGCATTCGTTTGTGTGGGATGCTGACCAAGCTTCATTTCAGTCCTAGGCACACATAGAGCACTAAGCATAGAGTGTGAAAACTGAGTTTCCTGGAGAGCTGCTTGGAAGCCTGATGGTGTGTGAAGTTAGTGAGCCAAATGGAGTTGTTCTCCCACAAGAACCACTCGGCTCATCCTTCTTCAATATGCCCTTCACCAACATGCAGTGTTTCCTTGATTGAATTAGCTCTCACACCAATATTTGCGTCTAGAGCCTTTGCATTGAGGGCTATCTGAAAACGGCTGTGGCGCTGAAGTTGCCTGTGAATGTGGAGTTGGTGGCATGTGAAACCCGCATGTGGAGCATTCGTTTGTGTGGGATGCTCTACCAGGTTCATTCCTAGATAATGCATTCAAAGAGCACTAAGCATAGAGTGTGAAAACTGAGTTTCCTGGAGAGCTGCTTGGAAGCCTGATGGTGTGTGAAGTTAGTGAGCCAAATGGAGTTGTTCTCCCACAAGAACCACTCGGCTGATCCTTCTTCAATATGCCCTTCACCAACATGCAGTGTTTCCTTGATTGAATTAGCTCTCACACCAATATTTGCGTCTAGAGCCTTTGCATTGAGGGCTATCTGAAAACGGCTGTGGCGCTGAAGTTGCCTGTGAATGTGGAGTTGGTGGCATGTGAAACCCGCATGTGGAGCATTCGTTTGTGTGGGATGCTGACCAAGCTTCATTTCAGTCCTAGGCACACATAGAGCACTAAGCATAGAGTGTGAAAACTGAGTTTCCTTGAGAGCTGCTTGGAAGCCTGATGGTGTGTGAAGTTAGTGAGCCAAATGGAGTTGTTCTCCCACAAGAACCACTCGGCTGATCCTTCTTCAATACGCCCTTCACCAACATGCAGTGTTTCCTTGATTGAATCATCTCTCACACCAATATTTGCGTCTAGAGCCTTTGCATTGAGGGCTATCTGAAAACGGCTGTGGCGCTGAAGTTGCCTGTGAATGTGGAGTTGGTGGCATGTGAAACCCGCATGTGGAGCATTCGTTTGTGTGGGATGCTGACCAAGCTTCATTTCAGTCCTAGGCACACATAGAGCACTAAGCATAGAGTGTGAAAACTGAGTTTCCTTGAGAGCTGCTTGGAAGCCTGATGGTGTGTGTAGTGAGCCAAATGGAGTTGTTCTCCCACAAGAACCACTCGGCTGATTCTTCTTCAATATGCCCTTCACCAACATGCAGTGTTTCCTTGATTGAATTAGCTCTCACACCAATATTTGCGTCTAGAGCCTTTGCATTGAGGGCTATCTGAAAACGGCTGTGGCGCTGAAGTTGCCTGTGAATGTGGAGTTGCTGGCATGTGAAATCCGCATGTGGAACATTCGTTTGTGTGGGATGCTCTACCAGGTTCATTCCTAGATAATGCACTCAAAGGGCACTAAGCATAGAGTGTGAAAACTGAGTTTCCTTGAGAGCTGCTTGGAAGCCTGATGGTGTGTGAAGTTAGTGAGCCAAATGGAGTTGTTCTCCCACAAGAACCACTCGGCTGATCCTTCTTCAATATGCCCTTCACCAACATGCAGTGTTTCCTTGATTGAATTAGCTCTCACACCAATATTTGCGTCTAGAGCCTTGGCATTGAGGGCTATCTGAAAACGACTGTGGCGCTGAAGTTGCCTGTGAATGTGGAGTTGGTGGCATGTGAAACCCGCATGTGGAGCATTCGTTTGTGTGGGATGCTCTACCAGGTTCATTCCTAGATAATGCACTCAAAGGGCACTAAGCATAGAGTGTGAAAACTGAGTTTCCTTGAGAGCTGCTTGGAAGCCTGATGGTGTGTGAAGTTAGTGAGCCAAATGGAGTTGTTCTCCCACAATAACCACTCGGCTGATCCTTCTTCAATATGCCCTTCACCAACATGCAGTGTTTCCTTGATTGAATTAGCTCTCACACAAATATTTGCGTCTAGAGCCTTTGCATTGAGGGCTATCTGAAAACGGCTGTGGCGCTGAAGTTGCCTGTGAATGTGGAGTTGGTGGCATGTGAAACCCGCATGTGGAGCATTCGTTTGTGTGGGATGCTCTACCAGGTTCATTCCTAGATAATGCACTCAAAGGGCACTAAGCATAGAGTGTGAAAACTGAGTTTCCTTGAGAGCTGCTTGGAAGCCTGATGGTGTGTGAAGTTAGTGAGCCAAATGGAGTTGTTCTCCCACAAGAACCACTCGGCTGATCCTTCTTCAATATGCCCTTCACCAACATGCAGTGTTTCCTTGATTGAATTAGCTCTCACACCAATATTTGCGTCTAGAGCCTTTGCATTGAGGGCTATCTGAAAACGGCTGTGGCGCTGAAGTTGCCTGTGAATGTGGAGTTGGTGGCATGTGAAACCCGCATGTGGAACATTCGTTTGTGTGGGATGCTCTACCAGGTTCATTCCTAGATAATGCATTCAAAGGGCACTAAACATAGAGTGTGAAAACTGAGTTTCCTTGAGAGCTGCTTGGAAGCCTGATGGTGTGTGAAGTTAGTGAGCCAAATGGAGTTGTTCTCCCACAAGAACCACTTGGCTGATCCTTCTTCAATATGCCTTTCACCAACATGCAGTGTTTCCTTGATTGAATTAGCTCTCACACCAATATTTGCGTCTAGAGCCTTTGCATTGAGGGCTATCTGAAAACGGCTGTGGCGCTGAAGTTGCCTGTGAATGTGGAGTTGGTGGCATGTGAAACCCGCATGTGGAGCATTCGTTTGTGTGGGATGCTCTACCAGGTTCATTCCTAGATAATGCACTCAAAGGGCACTAAGCATAGAGTGTGAAAACTGAGTTTCCTTGAGAGCTGCTTGGAAGCCTGATGGTGTGTGAAGTTGGTGAGCCAAATGGAGTTGTTCTCCCACAAGAACCACTCGGCTGATCCTTCTTCAATATGCCCTTCACCAACATGCAGTGTTTCCTTGATTGAATTAGCTCTCACACCAATATTTGCGTCTAGAGCCTTTGCATTGAGGGCTATCTGAAAACGGCTGTGGCGCTGAAGTTGCCTGTGAATGTGGAGTTGGTGGCATGTGAAACCCGCATGTGGAGCATTCGTTTGTGTGGGATGCTCTACCAGGTTCATTTCAGTCCTAGCCATACAAAGGGCACTAAGCATAGAGTGTGAAAACTGAGTTTCCTTGAGAGCTGCTTGGAAGCCTGATGGTGTGTGAAGTTAGTGAGCCAAATGGAGTTGTTCTCCCACAAGAACCACTCGGCTGATCCTTCTTCAATACGCCCTTCACCAACATGCAGTGTTTCCTTGATTGAATCATCTCTCACACCAATATTTGCGTCTAGAGCCTTTGCATTGAGGGCTATCTGAAAACGGCTGTGGCGCTGAAGTTGCCTGTGAATGTGGAGTTGGTGGCATGTGAAACCCGCATGTGGAGCATTCGTTTGTGTGGGATGCTGACCAAGCTTCATTTCAGTCCTAGGCACACATAGAGCACTAAGCATAGAGTGTGAAAACTGAGTTTCCTTGAGAGCTGCTTGGAAGCCTGATGGTGTGTGTAGTGAGCCAAATGGAGTTGTTCTCCCACAAGAACCACTCGGCTGATTCTTCTTCAATATGCCCTTCACCAACATGCAGTGTTTCCTTGATTGAATTAGCTCTCACACCAATATTTGCGTCTAGAGCCTTTGCATTGAGGGCTATCTGAAAACGGCTGTGGCGCTGAAGTTGCCTGTGAATGTGGAGTTGCTGGCATGTGAAATCCGCATGTGGAACATTCGTTTGTGTGGGATGCTCTACCAGGTTCATTCCTAGATAATGCACTCAAAGGGCACTAAGCATAGAGTGTGAAAACTGAGTTTCCTTGAGAGCTGCTTGGAAGCCTGATGGTGTGTGAAGTTAGTGAGCCAAATGGAGTTGTTCTCCCACAAGAACCACTCGGCTGATCCTTCTTCAATATGCCCTTCACCAACATGCAGTGTTTCCTTGATTGAATTAGCTCTCACACCAATATTTGCGTCTAGAGCCTTGGCATTGAGGGCTATCTGAAAACGACTGTGGCGCTGAAGTTGCCTGTGAATGTGGAGTTGGTGGCATGTGAAACCCGCATGTGGAGCATTCGTTTGTGTGGGATGCTCTACCAGGTTCATTCCTAGATAATGCACTCAAAGGGCACTAAGCATAGAGTGTGAAAACTGAGTTTCCTTGAGAGCTGCTTGGAAGCCTGATGGTGTGTGAAGTTAGTGAGCCAAATGGAGTTGTTCTCCCACAATAACCACTCGGCTGATCCTTCTTCAATATGCCCTTCACCAACATGCAGTGTTTCCTTGATTGAATTAGCTCTCACACCAATATTTGCGTCTAGAGCCTTTGCATTGAGGGCTATCTGAAAACGGCTGTGGCGCTGAAGTTGCCTGTGAATGTGGAGTTGGTGGCATGTGAAACCCGCATGTGGAGCATTCGTTTGTGTGGGATGCTCTACCAGGTTCATTCCTAGATAATGCACTCAAAGGGCACTAAGCATAGACTGTGAAAACTGAGTTTCCTTGAGAGCTGCTTGGAAGCCTGATGGTGTGTGAAGTTAGTGAGCCAAATGGAGTTGTTCTCCCACAAGAACCACTCGGCTGATCCTTCTTCAATATGCCCTTCACCAACATGCAGTGTTTCCTTGATTGAATTAGCTCTCACACCAATATTTGCGTCTAGAGCCTTTGCATTGAGGGCTATCTGAAAACGGCTGTGGCGCTGAAGTTGCCTGTGAATGTGGAGTTGGTGGCATGTGAAACCCGCATGTGGAACATTCGTTTGTGTGGGATGCTCTACCAGGTTCATTCCTAGATAATGCATTCAAAGGGCACTAAACATAGAGTGTGAAAACTGAGTTTCCTTGAGAGCTGCTTGGAAGCCTGATGGTGTGTGAAGTTAGTGAGCCAAATGGAGTTGTTCTCCCACAAGAACCACTTGGCTGATCCTTCTTCAATATGCCTTTCACCAACATGCAGTGTTTCCTTGATTGAATTAGCTCTCACACCAATATTTGCGTCTAGAGCCTTTGCATTGAGGGCTATCTGAAAACGGCTGTGGCGCTGAAGTTGCCTGTGAATGTGGAGTTGGTGGCATGTGAAACCCGCATGTGGAGCATTCGTTTGTGTGGGATGCTCTACCAGGTTCATTCCTAGATAATGCACTCAAAGGGCACTAAGCATAGAGTGTGAAAACTGAGTTTCCTTGAGAGCTGCTTGGAAGCCTGATGGTGTGTGAAGTTGGTGAGCCAAATGGAGTTGTTCTCCCACAAGAACCACTCGGCTGATCCTTCTTCAATATGCCCTTCACCAACATGCAGTGTTTCCTTGATTGAATTAGCTCTCACACCAATATTTGCGTCTAGAGCCTTTGCATTGAGGGCTATCTGAAAACGGCTGTGGCGCTGAAGTTGCCTGTGAATGTGGAGTTGGTGGCATGTGAAACCCGCATGTGGAGCATTCGTTTGTGTGGGATGCTCTACCAGGTTCATTTCAGTCCTAGCCATACAAAGGGCACTAAGCACAGAGTGTGAAAACTGAGTTTCCTTGAGAGCTGCTTGGAAGCCTGATGGTGTGTGAAGTTAGTGAGCCAAATGGAGTTGTTCTCCCACAAGAACCACTCGGCTGATCCTTCTTCAATACGCCCTTCACCAACATGCAGTGTTTCCTTGATTGAATCATCTCTCACACCAATATTTGCGTCTAGAGCCTTTGCATTGAGGGCTATCTGAAAACGGCTGTGGCGCTGAAGTTGCCTGTGAATGTGGAGTTGGTGGCATGTGAAACCCGCATGTGGAGCATTCGTTTGTGTGGGATGCTGACCAAGCTTCATTTCAGTCCTAGGCACACATAGAGCACTAAGCATAGAGTGTGAAAACTGAGTTTCCTGGAGAGCTGCTTGGAAGCCTGATGGTGTGTGAAGTTAGTGAGCCAAATGGAGTTGTTCTCCCACAAGAACCACTCGGCTGATCCTTCTTCAATATGCCCTTCACCAACATGCAGTGTTTCCTTGATTGAATTAGCTCTCACACCAATATTTGCGTCTAGAGCCTTTGCATTGAGGGCTATCTGAAAACGGCTGTGGCGCTGAAGTTGCCTGAGAATGTGGAGTTGGTGGCATGTGAAACCCGCATGTGGAGCATTCGTTTGTGTGGGATGCTGACCAAGCTTCATTTCAGTCCTAGGCACACATAGAGCACTAAGCATAGAGTGTGAAAACTGAGTTTCCTTGAGAGCTGCTTGGAAGCCTGATGGTGTGTGAAGTTAGTGAGCCAAATGGAGTTGTTCTCCCACAAGAACCACTCGGCTGATTCTTCTTCAATATGCCCTTCACCAACATGCAGTGTTTCCTTGATTGAATTAGCTCTCACACCAATATTTGCGTCTAGAGCCTTTGCATTGAGGGCTATCTGAAAACGGCTGTGGCGCTGAAGTTGCCTGTGAATGTGGAGTTGGTGGCATGTGAAACTCGCATGTGGAACATTCGTTTGTGTGGGATGCTCTACCAGGTTCATTCCTAGATAATGCATTCAAAGAGCACTAAACATAGAGTGTGAAAACTGAGTTTCCTTGAGAGCTGCTTGGAAGCCTGATGGTGTGTGAAGTTAGTGAGCCAAATGGAGTTGTTCTCCCACAAGAACCACTCGGCTGATCCTTCTTCAATATGCCCTTCACCAACATGCAGTGTTTCCTTGATTGAATTAGCTCTCACACCAATATTTGCGTCTAGAGCCTTTGCATTGAGGGCTATCTGAAAACGGCTGTGGCGCTGAAGTTGCCTGTGAATGTGGAGTTGGTGGCATGTGAAACTCGCATGTGGAACATTCGTTTGTGTGGGATGCTCTACCAGGTTCATTCCTAGATAATGCATTCAAAGAGCACTAAACATAGAGTGTGAAAACTGAGTTTCCTTGAGAGCTGCTTGGAAGCCTGATGGTGTGTGAAGTTAGTGAGCCAAATGGAGTTGTTCTCCCACAAGAACCACTCGGCTGATCCTTCTTCAATATGCCCTTCACCAACATGCAGTGTTTCCTTGATTGAATTAGCTCTCACACCAATATTTGCGTCTAGAGCCTTTGCATTGAGGGCTATCTGAAAACGGCTGTGGCGCTGAAGTTGCCTGTGAATGTGGAGTTGCTGGCACGTGAAATCCGCATGTGGAACATTCGTTTGTGTGGGATGCTCTACCAGGTTCATTCCTAGATACTGCATTCAAAGGGCACTAAACATAGAGTGCGAAAACTGAGTTTCCTTGAGAGCTGCTTGGAAACCTGATGGTGTGTGAAGTTAGTGAGCCAAATCGAGTTGTTCTCCCACAAGAACCACTCGGCTGATCCTTTTTCAATATGCTCTTCACCAACATGCATTGTTTCCTTGATTGAATTAGCTCTCACACCAATATTTGCGTCTAGAGCCTTTGCATTGAGGGCTATCTGAAAACGGCTGTGGCGCTGAAGTTGCCTGTGAATGTGGAGTTGCTGGCATGTGAAACCCGCATGTGGAACATTCGTTTTTGTGGGATGCTCTACCAGGTTCATTCCTAGATAATGCATTCAAAGGGCACTAAACATAGAATGTGAAAACTGAGTTTCCTTGAGAGCTGCTTGGAAGCCTGATAGTGTGTGAAGTTGGTGAGCCAAATGGAGTTGTTCTCCCACAAGAACCACTCGGCTGATCCTTCTTCAATATGCCCTTCACCAACATGCAGTGTTTCCTTGATTGAATTAGCTCTCACACCAATATTTGCGTCTAGAGCCTTTGCATTGAGGGCTATCTGAAAACGGCTGTGGCGCTGAAGTTGCCTGTGAATGTGGAGTTGGTGGCATGTGAAACCCGCATGTGGAGCATTCGTTTGTGTGGGATGCTCTCCAAGCTTCATTTCAGTCCTAGCCATACAGAGGGCACTAAGCATAGAGTGTGAAAACTGAGTTTCCTTGAGAGCTGCTTGGAAGCCTGATGGTGTGTGAAGTTAGTGAGCCAAATGGAGTTGTTCTCCACAAGAACCACTCGGCTGATCCTTCTTCAATACGCCCTTCACCAACATGCAGTGTTTCCTTGATTGAATCATCTCTCACACCAATATTTGCGTCTAGAGCCTTTGCATTGAGGGCTATCTGAAAACGGCTGTGGCGCTGAAGTTGCCTGTGAATGTGGAGTTGGTGGCATGTGAAACCCGCATGTGGAGCATTCGTTTGTGTGGGATGCTCTACCAGGTTCATTCCTAGATAATGCACTCAAAGGGCACTAAGCATAGAGTGTGAAAACTGAGTTTCCTTGAGAGCTGCTTGGAAGCCTGATGGTGTGTGTAGTGAGCCAAATGGAGTTGTTCTCCCACAAGAACCACTCGGCTGATCCTTCTTCAATATGCCCTTCACCAACATGCAGTGTTTCCTTGATTGAATTAGCTCTCACACCAATATTTGCGTCTAGAGCCTTTGCATTGAGGGCTATCTGAAAACGGCTGTGGCGCTGAAGTTGCCTGTGAATGTGGAGTTGGTGGCATGTGAAACCCGCATGTGGAGCATTCGTTTGTGTGGGATGCTCTACCAGGTTCATTCCTAGATAATGCACTCAAAGGGCACTAAGCATAGAGTGTGAAAATTGAGTTTCCTTGAGAGCTGCTTGGAAGCCTGATGGTGTGTGAAGTTAGTGAGCCAAAAGGAGTTGTTCTCCCACAAGAACCACTTGGCTGATCCTTCTTCAATATGCCCTTCACCAACATGCAGTGTTTCCTTGATTGAATTAGCTCTCACACCAATATTTGTGTCTAGAGCCTTTGCATTGAGGGCTATCTGAAAACGGCTGTGGCACTGAAGTTGCCTGTGAATGTGGAGTTGCTGGCATGTGAAATCCGCATGTGGAACATTCGTTTGTGTGGGATGCTCTACCAGGTTCATTCCTAGATACTGCATTCAAAGGGCACTAAACATAGAGTGTGAAAACTGAGTTTCCTTGAGAGCTGCTTGGAAACCTGATGGTGTGTGAAGTTAGTGAGCCAAATGGAGTTGTTCTCCCACAAGAACCACTCGGCTGATCCTTCTGCAATATGCCCTTCACCAACATGCAGTGTTTCCTTGATTGAATTAGCTCTCACACCAATATTTGCGTCTAGAGCCTTTGCATTGAGGGCTATCTGAAAACGACTGTGGCGCTGAAGTTGCCTGTGAATGTGGAGTTGGTGGCATGTGAAACCCGCATGTGGAGCATTCGTTTGTGTGGGATGCTCTACCAGGTTCATTCCTAGATAATGCACTCAAAGGGCACTAAGCATAGAGTGTGAAAACTGAGTTTCCTTGAGAGCTGCTAGGAAGCCTGATGGTGTGTGAAGTTAGTGAGCCAAATGGAGTTGTTCTCCCACAAGAACCACTCGGCTGATCCTTCTTCAATATGCCCTTCACCAACATGCAGTGTTTCCTTGATTGAATTAGCTCTCACACCAATATTTGCGTCTAGAGCCTTTGCATTGAGGGCTATCTGAAAACGGCTGTGGCGCTGAAGTTGCCTGTGAATGTGGAGTTGGTGGCATGTGAAACCCGCATGTGGAGCATTCGTTTGTGTGGGATGCTCTACCAGGTTCATTCCTAGATAATGCACTCAAAGGGCACTAAGCATAGAGTGTGAAAACTGAGTTTCCTTGAGAGCTACTTGGAAGCCTGATGGTGTGTGAAGTTAGCGAGCCAAATGGAGTTGTTCTCCCACAAGAACCACTCGGCTGATCCTTCTTCAATATGCCCTTCACCAACATGCAGTGTTTCCTTGATTGAATTAGCTCTCACACCAATATTTGCGTCTAGAGCCTTTGCATTGAGGGCTATCTGAAAACGGCTGTGGCGCTGAAGTTGCCTGTGAATGTGGAGTTGCTGGCATGTGAAACCCGCATGTGGAACATTCGTTTGTGTGGGATGCTCTACCAGGTTCATTCCTAGATACTGCATTCAAAGGGCACTAAACATAGAGTGTGAAAACTGAGATTCCTTGAGAGCTGCTTGGAAGCCTGATGGTGTGTGAAGTTAGTGAGCCAAATGGAGTTGTTCTCCCACAAGAACCACTTGGCTGATCCTTCTTCAATATGCCCTTCACCAACATGCAGTGTTTCCTTGATTGAATTAGCTCTCACACCAATATTTGCATCTAGAGCCTTTGCATTGAGGGCTATCTGAAAACGGCTGTGGCGCTGAAGTTGCCTGTGAATGTGGAGTTGGTGGCATGTGAAACCCGCATGTGGAGCATTCGTTTGTGTGGGATGCTCTACCAGGTTCATTCCTAGATAATGCACTCAAAGGGCACTAAGCATAGAGTGTGAAAACTGAGTTTCCTTGAGAGCTGCTTGGAAGCCTGATGGTGTGTGAAGTTAGTGAGCCAAATGGAGTTGTTCTCCCACAAGAACCACTCGGCTGATCCTTCTTCAATATGCCCTTCACCAACATGCAGTGTTTCCTTGATTGAATTAGCTCTCACACCAATATTTGCGTCTAGAGCCTTTGCATTGAGGGCTATCTGAAAACGGCTGTGGCGCTGAAGTTGCCTGTGAATGTGGAGTTGGTGGCATGTGAAACCCGCATGTGGAGCATTCGTTTGTGTGGGATGCTGACCAAGCTTCATTTCATTCCTAGGCACACATAGAGCACTAAGCATAGAGTGTGAAAACTGAGTTTCCTGGAGAGCTGCTTGGAAGCCTGATGGTGTGTGAAGTTAGTGAGCCAAATGGAGTTGTTCTCCCACAAGAACCACTCGGCTGATCCTTCTTCAATATGCCCTTCACA